>NC_087173.1:9430485-9460485 GCF_035594125.1 Scylla paramamosain
TACGTGTTTGTGTCCGTGTCTGTGCCCTATGGCGTGTCCTTACAAATGTTCTTACTACAGAGCACCCTCAGAGAGATCCACGGACTATTGATGAAAGCAAAGACATTCCAAATTTTCACATTCCTCTTTGTGTTCGTTGCCATACTACATATCCGTTTCCATGCTCATGTTCGTGTCCTTACAGATGTTCTTATCACAGGGCGCCCTCGGATACAGCCACGGACCCTGGTACTGTAATGGCGGGCACTGACCACACGAGGCCGCCGCATGGTGTTCCTAGTCTTTCTCAACCTGGTCTACTTCATCATGGTGCTACTGATTGCAAAGTCCCGAAGTAACCAGTGGAACCTTGGCCTTCAGAAATCAATCTGCAGTAGGTCCTCAGCCACGCCCTTGGAAAAGACAGATGGTAGGGCGTGTGGTGGCTCCAAGACCTCCACTGATGAGATTCACGTATCTTCAGCATCAGGAATTGCGGACATGACAAAGAGGGCGGAGGGGGATGTGGAGCAAGTGGAAGTGGAGGATGTGGAGCAAGTGTCTAGTGTCTCAGTCTCTACCTCCTCCACATCGGACATCCTCATGGTCGCCCCAATGACGCAGGAGACGCTACTGAAGCAAGGACAGGGGCGGGAAGGAACGGACAGCAGACAGAGAAGGGAGGAGACAGGAAGACAGGTGGAGGACAGAGGCAAGAGGCACGAGAGGGACATATCTACGTCTGCATCCACATCCAAGCCACAAGGCATCCACAACACGTCAGGATATCAAAATCTCAAAAAGTACTGCTGTTTATGCTTTCCAATCTTCAATCATGCATGACATCTCGCCTTCATACCTACACGCCACGCCCCCATCACCCACGTCCACACCACCAACACACTCCTTCACGCCCCCATCACCCACGTTTTTACCCTCAACACGCACCTCCACGCCTTTGTCACTCATCTCAACACCCACCTCACACTCCTCCAGGCCCCTATCACCCACCTCCCCACCCCTAACACCACCAGTACCCTCCTTCCTGCCAGACAGCAAGACAGGTTCCGTTCCCCAGACCAAGGCAGAGATAAGGACTCGTCGAGATACTGGAATCCCTCACAAAAACTTCATAGAATCTATCAACATCTCTGACGATTCCTCAAGGTCCCCCCCTTCAGAAGCCTCGACCCCTGATGTGATTGACATCTACAGTAGCCACGCCCACGCCCGCACCCAGCCGTCCTCTGGCCAGGAATACCTCCACCTGGACATCACTATCAATGTCACGGGTGTTACACTGGCGGTGGACGGCGTTCAGGTGAGACAACGCTGCTTGCAATATTTCATTTATAGCGACAAAACGAGGCCCGCGTCACCACCAAATCAATTTATATATAGTTCTTTTTTGTTATGCATTTTGTCAGATTAAGTAACTATTACTAGTGTTTGTTGCATAAGTTTCTCTGTCTGCAGAAGGATTACAACTCTGCTACAGGTAAATGTAAGTCATAGTCATCAAAGGCGCCCTTCAGACGCCCTCCAAACAGGTGTGTGCCGCCCACTCTCAGCAGGCTTGTCCTGCAGGTGTACCAGGACCTGAACCGCACCATGCAGTGGGGCAGGAAGCGCGGCGCGCCTCCATGCTGGTTTACACCTATTGTCCCTGAACCCCGCGACGGGCCACGTGACGGCAGCCAACTCCTTCATCACTTGGCAGGCAACGAGCGACGCCATGTTCCTGAAGGCGCTGCGGGGACTCCCAGGAAGGCCGCCTGCTGCTGGTGGCGGGCGCGGTGAGGCTCCTCCCCCTCAGGTTCTTGGGGGTGTGACATATCCCAACACTTCCCGCAGGGTCTTCCCGTCACTGCCCCACTGACCGCTGACTTTCCCCGCAGCCTGACTTCACCAGCTTCCTGGGGGACGAGGCGACGGAGGCCCTCGAGGACTTGGGTTCAATGTTCGCCGACCGCCTCGCCTACAGGGACGCTTGGTGCCTGCTGCTGCACAAGGGGCGGGGCGTGCTTCACGAGGTCCTCGTCACTCCCCGCCCAGGCCACAACTACACTGTCCACCACGTGTCGCCGCTCACCACCCGTGTCTCGGTACCCCGGCGTGCCAGGTGAGGCAGGGTGCTGCTTCGTGGAGGGAAGGGGAGAGACAGGAGGCAGTGAAGTCTGTGGGTTATTCCAATAATGGCGGCACTGTTGTCTCCTCCAGAGATGAAGTGCGCATGGCACGCGGCGCCCGGCATGGAGGAGCGCGCCGCCTTACTGCCGCACCTACGACGGCTACGGGGCCTTCTGCAGCTGCCACGAGGCCGCCCTGGTCGCCGCGCCCCGCCTCGCCTGTGAGACTCGTTGCAGCTCGTTGGTTTGTGCCATACAGTGACTAACGTGCCCCGCGTGATACAGGTGCTAATGACCCGCGTCCCAGGTGCCCTACGCGGCGCGGGAGGCGATCCCCGTGGCGGTGGTGACGGCGCGGCGCCTACCACGCGTGGTGCGGCTGCTGGGTCAGCTGTGGGCGAGCCCCGGGGGCCCTTGACACGCCCGTGACGATCTTCGTGGACGGCCACAGTCCCGAGGCGCGCAGCCTGGCAGCCCTGCTCAGGGTGCCCCTCGTGGAGCACCAAAACCCCACCATGCCAGGTCAGAGGTCACTTGTGTTACTGATTAAGGACGGTGTGTGTGTGTGTGTGTGTGTGTGTGTGTGTGTGTGTGTGTGTGTGTGTGTGTGTGTGTGTGTGTGTGTGTGTGTGTGTGTGTGTGTGTGTGTGTGTGTGTGTGTGTGTGTGTGGCAGGGGTCAGTACCCGACTGTACCGCCTCAGGGTCCCCGGCTCGCATCAACGAGCACATCCGGCACGTGGTGACCCAGGCCTTTCAGGCGCCACCCCGAGGCGGACAAGGTCATCGTGCTAGAGGACGACCTTGACCTGGCTCCAGACTTCATCCCGTACGTCTCTGCCCCCACACCTGCATCCTCTCCCACACCTGTCACTGAGCCATACCTTCAATGAATCATATGTCCTGCTCTACATTGTCTCCTTACTTTTATTGTTTTCTGCCGAGGCTCGCGGGAAGTCACGGGCAGTGACAATCACATTTTTTAGCTTCTTCCAGCAGACGGCGTCACTCCTGGAAGAAGATTCCAGTCTCTTCTGCGTCAATGCTTACAACTACAACGCCTACGACCACACCGTCCACGATCCCGCCCGCTTGTACAGAGTGCACGGCCCTGCCCGCCTACGGTTGGATGGTGCGGCGCCGCGTGGCAGAGGAGATGGTGCGCCAGTGGGCACCTCCGCTGGAGGTGGGTGTGGCGGGCGGGATGTCGCGGGGCATGACTGGTGGCTGCACCCTAGACGACTCGCTCTTAAATATGAATCTTTGGCTGTGCAGGGCGTGGACTGGGACCTGTGGCTACACAACGTGGTGATGGGCAGCAGAGACGTGCTGGTGCCCGAGATGCCACGCACCAAGCACGTGGGCGGCGGCGGGGCGCACGTCACGGGCTTCGAGCAGGCGCTCTACCACGGGCGGCGGCCCCTCAACGCGCCTACAGAACGTGACCCTCGACGTGCAGGGGTGAGTGTGTCGCCGTCACTAGCAGTCAGCATGAGGCACTGACCAGTTACACAGAATGGTACTGTATATCATTGTATATCATTGTGACACACCATACCGCCACTCCACAGCCTCCCTACAGCACCCTCCCTCACCCGTCTAATGTCCCCAGGGCGCGGTTCCAGCACTACATCAAGGTTCACCACAACGCCATCGCCACAGCTCGGGTAGTCAGGATCGCGGACCACCCCTGCAAGGTGCTGCCGCTTCCCACAACGCCAGGTGAGGGCAGGAGTTGTCACCACGTCACTATTGTTTCAAGGGAATCATGTCGCTCCATAACACTGCAGACAAAACGCCGTGTGGGTGAATAAACGGCTCTTGTGTGACCCTGCAGGTGAACCAGACCTTCGTTGTGTACATCGACGTGCAGAGAAACGACACCTCGGACGCCTATTACGTGGTGGCGCGGGTAAGCACACTCCCCTTCCCCTCTCACACTTCCTCCCCTCAGTGGTGACAGGACACTTCCGTTCTTAGTTAAGATTTTAAAAGTAACCCTGCACAACACCACGGCCCTCCTGCCTCACTTCCTCCCACCGGCAGTGTCTTGGCCTCAATGACCGCAACGCACATGAGAATCTGCAGACGATGTACCACGTTCCCCTTCTTCGGCAACCAGCTGTACATCGTGGGCTGCCCTGTGTCTCCATTCTGGTGAGCCGCTCGTGAACACAACCAATACAATAATCTGTAATACGAGTAAAACTCTGTGCGTTAAATGTATACTTTCTCCTTCCTATTTTCGACCTTTCCTTTAGGGACTGGCACCTCAGTGGACCATTTCTTTCTAAGTTTTGTATCCCTAAGCCAGTACCCGTCTTACATATAAAAATGGCATTTCAGAATAAGTTATCTTGCATATCTTTGTTCTTTGTTATTTATTATCACCACCAATGCTTCACGATACATTTACACATATATTTCTACACTACTATCTACACCAGTTGCTCCATTACTTAACCCTTTCTCTGCTAACACGAGTCTGCCACACCCCCAGCCTGACGAAGGACAAGAGGGACGTGTACAAGGCCACGCCCGAGGACCGCAGATACGCCGACAATCACCCCTTCAGGCGCGCTGACCTCGCCCTGCACATCTCCCTGCGCATCCCGCCCCTCGACCTGGCGGACCTGGTGAACCTGAGCAACCTGGTGCACTACAACGTCACCTACTGAGAGAGAGAGAGAGAGAGAGAGAGAGAGAGAGAGAGAGAGAGAGAGAGAGAGAGAGAGAGAGAGAGAGAGAGAGAAAGAGAGAGAGAGAGAGAGAGAGAGAGAGAGAGAGAGAGAGAGGATACAGCACCTAACGTAATAAAGGCAAATACATAGAAGGGGAATATCAACACGAAAGGAGGAGAAAATGTTAAAATGCAGAAGAAAATGTGAATACAAGGAAGAAAATATAAAGGAAAGGTAAGAACAAGAAAAACAAGAACAAAAACATGAACAAGAAAAAAAGATCGAGTTATTGCGCCACAACAACGAGGTCATAAGGTGCTTACTGCAGTTCCGAGAAGAGCACTACCTCCCCTACCAAGAACTGAGAGAGAGAGAGAGAGAGAGAGAGAGAGAGAGAGAGAGAGAGAGAGAGAGAGAGAGAGAGAGAGAGAGAGAGAGAGAGAGAGAGAGAGAGAGAGAGAGAGAGAGAGAGAGAGAGAGAGAGAGAGAGAATGGTGGTTAGGGTGGACTCACAACTATCTTCTCTATTTCACCTCTGCAAAATTATAAAACATGAGACGTTAAAAAATTCATATAAACAAAATAAAAGAATACTACAATAATTTTCTACCTTTTTAGCATATTCACTTCACTTTACACCATCAAATCCACCTTCCTCTCCCTTTACTAAGACTCCACATGGACAAAAGAACCCAATACACGAACACCTTACCACCAAGTTTTAAATCTACCTCGTACTGAAGAAACTTTATAGTCACTCGTCTCTTTAATTCTCTTTTAAATGTCCCCGAAGAAAACGATTCACTTGAAGGAGAGACTTTAGTTTAATGAACCGTTGCGGGGAGAGTAGAGGGAACCCAAAGGAAACAAAACATAGGTGCTGAATTTGTAGTGTTCTTGTGTCTTATTTCATTATATGTATGTAAAAAGGTTTAAGCATATTCTTATAGGTTTAGTTAGGTCTTGTAAATAGGGAACGACATAAAACTGACCTTTATTATCGAAAACTTGTTTACTTTGAAGTCTAAATGAGAAAGAGAGAGAGAGAGAGAGAGAGAGAGAGAGAGAGAGAGAGAGAGAGAGAGAGAGAGAGAGAGAGAGAGAGAGAGAGAGAGAGAGAGAGAGAGAGAGAGAGAGAGAGAGAGAGAGAGAGAGAGAGAGAGAGAGTCATTCTTTTATTGTTGTTAGCTATACTGGAACTAGATAGGTGACCTTGAGATTGGTAAGGTCAGAAAAAGATCACGAGATCATTGTTTCTCCCCTCCTCCCCCCTCTCTCTCTCTCTCTCTCTCTCTCTCTCTCTCTCTCTCTCTCTCTCTCTCTCTCTCTCTCTCTCTCTCTCTTGTAGCCAGTAAGATGTTTAATATTTATGAGATTATCAATTCTATCTTCCTCTTCTTCCTTAATGTAAGCAGGACTAGAAGGAAGGAATTAATTATTTAACCCTCGTGAAAGAAAGAGATTGTAAGAAAAATAATAAACTGCATAATTCCAAAAGTTCTTGCACCGAAAAATTTACTTGTCAGTGTTTAGATTAAATAATTTACGCTGATATAAATAGTTGTTTTCCTTCCTTCTTTTTTTTTTTGTCTTTTTTTTACAGCGTAAGAGCAAGAAAGAATGTCAGTTATACAAGCATTAAAAGAGATGTAAGTGAATGAATGAGTGAATTAATAAATAGAGTGAATGAATAAATAAAGAAAGAAAGAAAGAAGATATAAAGGAAAGAAAGACAAAGAAAGGCTCACAAATGCACAACCAAAACGCCATAACAAAGAAAACTAAACAAAACAAATAAGAAAAAAAACACACAAGTGCCCCATAAAATAAAATAGCTCACAGAAAACGAAAAAATACAAAAACGTAAACAAAAACGTCCCTCAACGAAGGAACACACCAAAACAACACTTTTTGCGCAACACCTCATTACCTTCACGTCACACCACACCGTCACCCACACCACCGCGGCTCACGTAACACTCACTTCCGTCACGCGTCACCAACAAGCGTAAGATAACCAGGGTTTTTTTTTTTTTAGCGTCATTCAAGGAAGAGAGAGAGAGAGAGAGAGAGAGAGAGAGAGAGAGAGAGAGAGAGAGAGAGAGTGGCGCGTGGGAAGACTAAGGGAAAGGCTTAGTGAGGCTGGGAGTGGCTGGGTAAGGATATGCGAGGCTGTGTGAGGCTGGGAAAAGCTGTGTGAGGCTGTGTTGAGGCTGAGAGAGGCTGGGTAAGGCTGAGTGAGGCTGGTTCAGGCAGGGAGAGGCTGGGAGGCTGGGAGAGGCTTGCTAAGGAAGGAAGAGACAGGATGACGCTGGGAGAGGGTATGAGAGGCTGGGAGAGGCTGGGTAGTTCTGGAGAGAGAGGTTGAAAGAGGCTGGGAGAGGCTGGATAAGGCTGTATGAGGCTGGGGAAGACTAGGCAAGGCTGTGTATGGCTGGACGAGACTTAACAAGGCCGGGCACGGGTGGGAGAGGCTGTGAGAGGCTTGGCAAAACCGGGAAAGTCTGGGCAAGACTAGACAAGACTGGGCGAGGCTGAGAGAAGCTGGGAGAAGCGGGAGAGGTGAGTGTGCCGGCGGGGAGAGTGGCAGGAGTGGCTTCAGCTGGATAAACAAATGGATTGAACATCAGACATCACAGTCCCGGCCACCCGCTGTTACTTACCCAGACCTCCTTCCTCTCCTTTCCTTTCCCTTATTATCCTCCTTTCCCTTTCCTCCTCCCCTCTCCTCCTCCTCGTCTCTCACCCGGTTATGATCTCCTCCTCCTCCTCCTTCTCCTTCTACTCCTTCTACTACTACTACTACTATTTTTCCTCTTTCTCATCCGTTTCTCCCTCCATCCCTCCATAATTACTACTCTTGTTCTCTTCCTCTCCCTTCTCCTCATCTTCTTTCCTCTCCTCTCCTTTTTTCTCTCTCTGTTACCCTCCTCCTCCTCTCCTTTCTGATCTACTCTTTCTCCTTCCTTCATTATTCCTCCTTTTCTTTCTCTCATGTCTCATTCTTATTCATTTTTCATTTCTCTGTCATCATCCTCTCCCTTCCTCTTCTTCATTATCATTCATTCATTCATTCCTTACTTTTCTTCTCTTCCTCTCCCTCTTCATCTCCTCCTCCTTCTCCTTCTCCTCCTTCCTTCTGCCTTCATCCCTACCCATTTCCTCCTCCTCCTCCTTCCTCTCTCTCCGCATCCTACCCATTCCTCACTCGTCTTTCCCCCCAACTCCTTCGTTCCTTCTCTCTGTCTCTCTCTCTCTCTCTCTCTCTCTCTCTCATCACTCGTCCCTCCCTCCCTAATCCCTCCACGCCTCATAACCTCACATCCCTCATCTTCCCTCATGACTAAATTTTCATCCCTAAACCGACCCTTACCCCAGACCCTTCCTCCTCCTCCTCCTTCTCCTCCTCCTCCTCCTCCTCCTCCTCCTCCTCCGCCCCTTCGCTTCCCTCCCTTTGATGCTGTAACGACCCAGAAGCCGCATATAGAAGGAGGAGGAGGAGGAGGAGGAGGAGGAGGAGGAGGACTTGAAGGTCGCCAGATGCTAGGATTGCCTTCGTCAGCGCCTCCCTTAGTATGGTACAAAAATGAGAGCGCCATGAGCATCTCTCCTTGTAAGTTATGTCTACAGAGCTACCGTGGATTGAATGTGTGTGTGTGTGTGTGTGTGTGTGTGTGTGCGCATACTAACACCACACACACACACACACACACACACACACACACACACACATATAAGCCACTGAACGAGGTTGTCAAGACGTGCATGGCAGCTGAAGGATACAAGGTACAGATGTAACTCTCTCTCTCTCTCTCTCTCTCTCTCTCTCTCTCTCTCTCTCTCTCTCTCTCTCTCTCTCTCTCTCTCTCTCTTTCTCCATGTCAGCCTCCAAAAACGTTGCGTGTGTGCGTTTGTGGGAGGGTACGAGAGAGAGAGAGAGAGAGAGAGAGAGAGAGAGAGAGAGAGAGAGAGAGAGAGAGAGAGAGAGAGAGAGAGAGAGAGAGAGAGAGAGTCTGGCACATTCACCCGACCAGCATACAAAGTTAATGGTTTCGAATTCCTGTTAAACTGAGATAAAAAGAAAAAGAAAAAAATAGTACAACATTTTCAGGAGGTAGAAAATAAAATGAAATAAGAAGAGATACTGCAGCGTCTTTTCCCTCTGCCGCACAATACAACACAATACTACCACAATACAATATTTACTGCTTCCCTCCTGCTACTCTCCTTGCTTATTTTATCTTACCCTCCCCTCCTCCTACCTTTTTTTTTTTTCGTATTCGCTAACAGATTTTCCCACATTCCTATTCTTCCTTTACTCTTTATCGTATTTTTAGCTTCCATTTTTGTTACCAATTTTCATTTCTATTCCTTCCTCATAGTTTTTTAATCATTTCCCTTCAATAGCTCGCCTCTATCATCTTTTTACGTATTCTCATCACGCCCTTTTTACTAGCATTATCATTTTTCTTTAAGTTTCCATCCTTATCACCTCTCCTTCCATCTTTTTATTTCTTCCCCTTCCCCTAAACTTCATTATTTCCCTTCAACTTTCATCCCTATCAACTCTTTTCATCTTCCCATCCTTCCTTTCCCTCATTTCCCTTCAACTTTCATCCCTATCAACTCTTTTTCCATCTTCCCATCCCTCCCTTCCTCTAATCTTTATCGTTTCTCTTCAACTTTCGTCCCCGTCACCTTTTCTCTTCCCTCCCCACGCCAATCCTTTCCCCCACCCACCCTCCTGTCCCTCACCAAGAGCTAATCCCTGTCATCCCCCCACTCAGCGGCCTCCTGACCTCAGCAGCATCGACGTAATCACTGGAATCTGGATCAGCCTCTCCTTCGCGGACTCCTGGAACCTGGAATGGGTGAAGAATCCAACTGGTTTTGACTGTGGAGTCTTTAGTGGCCTCTTCCTCCTCTTCCTCCTCCTTCAGGTCATCAGGAGGCGATGTTTTGGTGGTGTTGATTCTTCCCCCGGTTCCTTCTCTTTCTCCAGGGCCCACCAGGACTTCCTTCACAGGGGGGAGGCCGCTGCCCACCTGAAAGAGCAGCTGTCTCTCCTCCTCCACCATCCTGGCAGTGAACAGTTCCTCCTCTTTCTTCTCCTTCTTGTTGGCGCGGAGCTTTGACCTGAGTCTTCTGAAGCTGTTTTTGCCATTAGCGATTCCGTCCTTCTGTTTATGCTTGCCCGGCTGCTGCTGCTGCTGTTGTTGCTGCTGTTTCTTCTTCTTCTTCTGCTGTTGCTTCTTGATCTGTCTCTTCTTTCTTTTATGCTGTATCTGCTGCCATTCCTCCTCCTCCTCCTCCTCCTCCTCCTTGTCCGGTCTCGTGTCACTGTTCTCTCTCTCACTCCCGCCGTTAAACTTGTCCTCCCAGACCCCACCGCAGCGTTTCACAGTTTTCTCCTCCCTCTCCACACTCCCGCGTCTCTTCACCCTCACGTCCTCCTCCACCGTCTCCTTCAGTACCTGCCCCTCCATGGTGTAATAGACGCCCCTCTCAGTGCATGGGTGGAAGCAGCAGGAGAGAAACATTGAAGGAGTGCATGGGAGTTTGGGGTTCCGCAAGGTTTCAAGTGGTGGCCTCCGTTTTTCGCTTCGAGTCCACTCCGTCACTCAGTTTGAATTTTTTATTGACACCCGTTTTCTTTTATGTTTTTCTACGGGTGACTTGTTTTCTTGTGCGGTGTTTTGTTTTCGTTTTTTGCGTTGTTTTTTCTTTCTCTCTCTAGTGCGTTGGTATGTTGAGTAACTGAGAGATTAATGGGGAGAAGATGGTAATAATGCGTTTTTTGCTGGTTTTTATTATATTATCTCTCTCTCTCTCTCTCTCTCTCTCTCTCTCTCTCTCTCTCTCTCTCTCTCTCTCTCTCTCTCTCTCTCTCTCTCTCTCTCTCTCTCTCTCTCTCTCTCTCTCCGTTTGCTCCTTGACCGTCACGTTTTTGTTTTCTTCGCCAGCCTCTCTCTCTCTCTCTCTCTCTCTCTCTCTCTCTCTCTCTCTCTCTCTCTCTCTCTCTCTCTCTCTCATGTTCCGCCCCGTCGCTTCATTCCCCATCATTTAGTGTTCCTTCCTGCTCCTCTCTCTCTCTCTCTCTCTCTCTCTCTCTCTCTCTCATCTCTCTCTCTCTCTCTCTCTCTCTCTCTCTCTGCTCCACCGAGTAAATTTTCCTTGTCTTTCCTTATTTTCCTCTTCCGCTGTTTCCATTTCCTCTATCTCCTCTTCTTCCGTCTTCATTGTTATCTATCCTTATGCTTATCGTCATTCCTTCCTTCCTTCCTCCTTTCCTATCTCTCTTTCGTGATTTGTTTTTTTTTTCTGTTTCTCTCTCTTTTTCTTATCTCCTGTCTTTATCCGTCCTTCCCATGTTTATTGTTTTCTTTGTTGTTGTCTACTAGTTTATCCTGTTTTTCATGCA
The DNA here is from genome assembly GCF_035594125.1 of Scylla paramamosain. Taxonomy (NCBI): domain Eukaryota; kingdom Metazoa; phylum Arthropoda; class Malacostraca; order Decapoda; family Portunidae; genus Scylla; species Scylla paramamosain. Next base: position 9,441,694 of record NC_087173.1, read on the forward strand.
TTTATCTATCTTTATTTTTATTTCTCTCTATCTTCCTATTCTTTTCTATCCCTCCTTGTCAGTTTTTTTTCTATTCTTCTTCACTTCCCTTTATCTCATTAGTTTTATATTCTCCTTTCTCCCTCTTTTATTCCTTGTATCTATTCCCTCCTTTCATTCTTGGTTTCTCCTATTCATATTTTTACCACTATTTCTCCTTCCTACCATTTATTCTGGTTTGTCTCTTATTCTGTCTTCCTTATCTCTTAGCATTATTCTCTTTTTTTCACATTTCTTTAACTTTTTTATTTTCTTCTTTTATTCGTAATCTCTCCTTTCTTCATTCCTTTCTTCCTACCACTTACCCTAATCTTCCTGTTTATGCCTTCTTTATTTTTCCTTTCTATTCCTTTATTTCATTCTCAGTTTTTCCTACTCATGCATTTCATTTCTTCTCTTTCTTATTATTCCTCTCTCTCTTGTTATCTCTTCATTCTTTCTCTCTCCCGCAAGGCATTCCATTCTTTCTCTTCTCACTCCTTTATTCCTGTCTCTTATTATCTCCATCATTCTTAATTTCTCCCTGTCATGCATTCCATTCTCCTTCTCCTGTCCTTCATTTGTGCCTCTCATGTCCTCCTTTATTCCCATTTGCTTCTATCACACACTCCATTCTTCTCGCCTGTCTCTTATTCCCTTATTCATTCTTAATTTCTTCTCTTCCTTTCCTATAGACTCTCATTCTCTATTATCCTTTCTCACACACGTCATTCTTCTTCTCTCCTCTTGTGCCACTCCATTCCTCCTCTCCTGTCTCTTATTCACTGTTTCATTCTTAATTTCTCCTCTTTCTCCTCTATTTCTGTCTTTTATTTCTCTCTTCATTCTCAATTTCTCTTTGCTGCACACTCCACTCCTCCTCTCCTCTACACTCTTTCATTTCACCCCCTTCCCCTCATCTTTCCCTTCTCTATCCCCCATCCCCACTCTTCCATCCTCCTTTGCCCCCCTCGCCTCCTCCTAGCGGGGGTTACGCCACTTGCTGCTGCCATTGTTATCAAATTAGTCAGAGGGAGACAACGGTTCCCTCCTGTCCACTTAGGAGAACTTCCCTAGCGAACGTCTGCCGCTGTCTTCTGTTTGTGTGTGTTTGTCTGTCTGTTTGTCTGTCTGTTTGTCTGCCTGTTTGTTCCTTCTATGTTCTTTCCTTGTTCTTCTTTTTCATCTGTTTTGTCAATTAATTTTCTCTTGTTTCTCTATAACTGTTTTTCATGTTTTCTGCTTTTTTGTTTTTTTTCGTATGTGTGTCAGTCGCTCATTCTTTTTCTGTTCCTGTCTGTCTGTTTGTCTATTTTTTCATTTGTCCACAAGTTTCTTCTCTATCATCTGTTTATATCGTGTTCTCTTTAGCATATCTTGTCTTTGTGTCTCTTTCTATCTGTCTGTTATTTCGTGTCTGCCTTTTTGCGTATCTTTGGTCTCTCTCTCTCTCTCTCACTCTCTCTCTCTCTCTCTCTCTCTCTCTCTCTCTCTCTCTCTCTCTCTCTCTCTCTCTCTCTCTCTGTCTCTCTCTCTCTCTCTCTCTCTCTCTGCGTCTGTACCCAGGTCGTCAGATGCTCGTCAGTTTCGTGACTAATAAAGATGAAATACACTTGAGTCAGTTACCATAATTGTTTGATGTCTGTTTGCGTTAGTTTTTTTTTTTTTTTTTTTGCTCTCCTGCATTCCTGTCTGCCTTTCTTCCTGTCCGCTTCTCTGTTTAGTCTCTCTCTATTTCCCTCTGTCTATTCATCTTCCTGTTTCTGTTTGTACTGTCTGTTTTATCTATGCATGAGCTTCTCTTTGTTTTATTTTTTTTTATTTGTTTGTCTGCCTGCATATCTGTCTTCCTGTCTATCTACTCCTGTATCTGTCTGTCCATTTAGTCTGTCTGTCTGTTTGTTTGTTTCTCCCCCTGTCAATTTCCTTGTCTGCCTGTCTATTCCTGTCCTTTTGGCAATCTGTCTATCTATGTATTTTTATGTTTGTGCGTCTATTTTTCTTCTATCAATTGTTTCTCCCTATTTATCTACCTGTCTGTTTGCATGTCTATCCCTTTGTATTTTTTTTTATCTGTCTCTCTATCTATCTCTGTCTGTTTGGTTGTGCATCTCTACTACCTGTCTAGCTGTCTATTGATCTCCCTGCTTTGTCTTTTTATATATCTACTTATCTATCTGTCACTATCTGTCTATTTAGATATGAATGTATACTCTAATGATTCTAATACACGTTCACATCACGTTCTTTCTTATCTTTGAGGCAACACTATACGATAAAAATTAAGTCTGTACAATAACAACGCACATTCCTCGTACGTTCTTATCATTATCACAACTCTTCATTTTCATAAGTGTAATTTCCTTCATTCATTAATAACTCAATCTTTTTTTTTTCTTAACTGTCACGATTTCATTTTTTTTTTCTCTCTCTCTGTTCATTCATCACTATTTCCTTCACTATGTTCATGTTCGGGTCACAGATCACTGCCATCACTATCATCACCACCACAAGCATCACCATCATCACAATTCTCTTCCCTCTTATCAACACTTTTCCCCTCAGTTGACTTTTTTTTTCTTTTTTGTCACTCCCTTTCTCATTTTTTTTCTGTTTTGGTTCATCTCTTCTTTCTCTCTCTTATTTTTCTTGCATCTCATCTCTTTTCCCCTTCTTAATTAATCTTTTCTCTGTTCACATTTCCTCTTTCTCTCTTTCTTCTCTCCTTCCCCTTAGTTCATCTTCTTTCTCACTTTGTTCCTGTCTTTCTCTTTTTCCCCTCGATTCATCTTCACTCTATCATTCTCTCTCTCTTTTTGTATCTCCTCTCTTTTCCCCTTCACTTCATCTCTTCTATGGCATTTTCTCTTTCTCCCTCTCGCTCTCTCTCTTCCCCTCACACACACACACCACCACCACCACTACCCGTGTCCCCTCACTCGAGCACACCACACAACACTGCGCCCTTCCCCTCACCACCACCACCACCACCACACACACTCGCGCCTTCCTCTCACTCTCTCTCACTCAGTCACTCCCCTCACACCAGCAACAGCAGGCAGGCAGTGTTTCTTCCCCTCGCTTAGAACACTTGACAGTCTCTCTCTCTCTCTCTCTCTCTCTCTCTCTCTCTCTCTCTCTCTCTCTCTCTCTCTCTCTCTCTCTCTCTCTCTCTCTCTGATTATGAAATGAAAAGTTGTAGCAAACAGTGTTGAAAATAAGAAAATAATGTTAATAATAATAATAATAATAATAATAATAATAATAATAATGCAAACCCCTCTCTCTCTCTCTCTCTCTCTCTCTCTCTCTCTCTCTCTCTCTCTCTCTCTCTCTCTCTCTCTCTCTCTCTCCCGCGCTTTTTTGTCATTGTCATTATGAAAGGAATGAGAGAGAGAGAGAGAGAGAGAGAGAGAGAGAGAGAGAGAGAGAGAGAGAGAGAGAGAGAGAGAGAGAGAGGGTATTAAGTGACTCAAGCTGCTAGGGAGGTCCAGATATGACACCCTCTCCCCCCTCTCCCCCTCTCACTCTCTCTCTTCCTCCCTCTCCCTCCTTCTGTCCTTCACCCCACTCCCGCCTCCCCCCTCCTCTCCCCATCCCTATTTCATCCCTTCCTTTCCCCTCGGTCTGATATCCTCTCTCTCTCTCTCTCTCTCTCTCTCTCTCTCTCTCTCTCTCTCTCTCTCTCTCTCTAGGAAAAAGCAACAAGTATGCTGCTGTTTGTTCCTCTTTTATGTTCATTTGTGTTCTCTCTTAAATAAAACAACAAATAAAAACTAGAAATAAATTGTCTGAATAAAGAAAAACTGCTAATAATGATACAGAAATAATTACAATAATTACACAGAAATGAAAACGAGGAATTGTAACATGGGATTGAAAAATTAAATAAAGAAAACGGATAGTGAAATTAATTTAAGGATATGCAAAGCGAAATTCTTTATTTACTCGTATAATTAAGAAGTCTGTCTGAATTATGGCTGAGTCATTAATAGATGTTTGCTGAGAGAGGAAAAAAAAAAAACATGTAAAATTTGCAGAAGAAAATTAATTAATGGATTTTGAAAAGCGTACCATAAGTTAATTCATGAAAATATAGTGAAAGATTTTGTTGTTATTGTTGTTGTGTGCATAAATACACGAACACACACACACACACACACACACACACACACTTCAATCAGCGTGTGTCAACAAACAAACACTCACAGCAGTAATCGATACACACAAGTACACATAAAACTAAACTCCAAAACGTACATGCGCTCCCGCTTCTTAAACACACACACACACACACACACACACACACACACACACACGTCTCATGCTACATCATATGGCATAGTAGCTTATAGACAAAGAAACGCGCGCGTGCACACACACACACACACACACACACACACACACACACACGCACACACAACTTCTGCAGATGGTCCTCATAATTAGACATTGATACGGGTCCACACACACACACACACACACACACACACACACACACACACACACACACACACAGGGAGGGACAGACAGACATTAATGCATGATTGTCAGCAGGACGTTCTGATTGGATGGACAGACAGGCGCGCGCGCGAGCACACACACACACACACACACACACACACACACGTATACATATCCCACCCTTACTTACATTAAGTCCTGTACCCCTTACCACCACCATCACTCTCTCTCTCTCTCTCTCTCTCTCTCTCTCTCTCTCTCTCTCTCTCTCTCTCTCTCTCTCACTAAAATTACAACAGATCCCACATAATCGTCTGTAATCATATATAATAGGTTAAAAAATTACTTGTACTTTAATAACGCGATTCCTTGCCGTTCTGAATCTAATCCTTTACACTTCACCACTCACAATCTACACCTCACACACACACACACACACACACACTCTTTGCCTCACCACACCTTACGGCCCTCACACACCTTACTAATCACGCTAATTAACCTTGTAAGCGGTGGATAGACAGGTCAAGACGTGGAAACTGCAAAGGAAAAGAGAAAGAAAAGAAAAAATAAAATTCGCTGGCCTTTATCCTCCAATTAGCTCAGTTAATTGACAGACGGAAAAGACTGTGATTGCAGGCCACTTCATTATTGCCGCTGCGTTTTGTTTTTCATTGTTTTTTTTTCGATTTTATTTCATTTTTTCCATTGGTATTTTTTTTATTTATTTTTCACTTCCAGTTTCCCACGCATTGCTGGCCTTTGTTTTCTTTTTTCTTTCCTTTTTTTTTTTCTAATGGCTGGTTATACGTAACTTTCCGGGTGCAGAAGATAAAGTGGTTTTACTTTGGCTCTTATGAAATTGTCCTAAATGTTCTGCAAAACCTAAGTATATTGCGAAAGAAGGAAAGTTTGTCATTTGTGTGTACTTCGTAGATATGTCTGTTATTCTCTAACCTAACCTAACCTAACCAAACCGAACCAAACCAACCCAACCAAAACACAGCAAATCAACATAACTTAATCTCATCTAACCAAACCAAACCAACTCAAACCAAACCTAACCTAACCAAATCAAACCCAACCCAACCCAAACACAGCAAACCAACCTAACCTAACCAACCCAAAGCAGGCCAAACCAACTAAACCAAAGCAAAAAACAAACCTAACCTAACCTTGCCTGACCTGAACTGACTGCGGCGCGGCACTAACGTTTGCTGTACTGTGTGACGGCGAGGTGAAAGCGACAAACGGAAAACGAGACGTGCACAGGATACGTAGCTAGACATCTGCCAGCCCCTGCCAACCATTCCCCACACGTGAGGCGCCGCGCAAGGCCGTACAGGGACGCGCGTGACCCCTTAACACAAGCACGGACGCCTGGTGCACGGGGCATGGCAAGAGAGATCCAGTTAGCAGCGTGGGAAGTTTGCAGAGAGATTAGTAACTTTGCGCCTCAACGATACGCTCTGAGATGCTGAGGTTCTTTTTTTTTTTTTTCTTGATTTTTCACTCATATTTCGCTTTTTTTCATTTTTTTTTTATGGGTGATATTTATACCATTATTTTGTTTCCTTAGTCATACTTGTACCACATATTAATTTTTTTTCTTTTTCGCTTGTCATACTTACACGAAATATTGATTTGTTCTCTCCCCTCGTTATTCTTACACCACTTATTAAACTTTGGATTCGCTAGTCATACTCATTACTCTCTATTTTTTTTTTTTTTTTTCATTAGTCGTGCCACATTTTCTTTTCACTCGTCATTCTCATACCACATATTACACTGTATTTTCCCTAGTCATGTTTCACATATTAAACTTTACTTTTCCATTTACCATACTTACACCACATGAAAATCTAATGACCACCGCAATATCAAATAACAAGGAAATTTTCAATGTATTAATCACTCAGGCATACAAACATAAGAACATAAGAGTATATACACAAGGGAAGCTACAAGAAGCCAGTAGGCCTATACGTAGCAATCTTTATGTTATATATTTACGCCTACTTATCATTCATGTCCACTGACTTACCCTACACTAACCACCTGATAATATATTCCAGTCATCCATCACACTACCTGAGAGTCAATTTCTTCCTGATTCGAGTTTTAATGTGACTTCACCAAGCTTCAAGCCGTTACTTCTTGTCCCTTCCTAGTTATTTTCATAGTGTTTTTGGATGGCTTTGTTTAGGAACTGACAAATTCAGGAAGACTTTTTTTATGATTTTACTTTTTTTTATATTTCTTTCTAGTTTTATTGTTCCAGTCCAGAGAATCTTTCACTGAAAAAGTTTAATTCCCTTGTAGCATTTATATACGTACTAAGATCAGATTCCCTTTCATTCTACAGGATTATTAAATCTTATGTCCATGTCAGTTATTGGACAGACAAACAGACAGACAGACATGTAAGCACAGGCAGATAGAAAGACAGAGACAGACAGACAGACAGACAAAGATATTAACAAGGATTCCCGCTTTCCTTTCTAACAGTGCCAAGGATTCCCACTTTCCTCCCTAACAGTGACAAGAATGCCTGCTTTTTTTTTTTCTTAACACTGACAAGGATTCCCACTTTCCTCCCTAACAGTGACAAGGATGCCCACTTTCCTTTGTAACAGTGATGCAAGAGGGAGGCTGCATGGGGTGATCTTAACAAGCCTTATGTCATTCAAAGCTACTTTCTTCTATACCCCACACATGTCCTTGTTCCTGGTACTCTTAAAACCTTCTGTCATTCACCTTACTCTGTACCCCACATACCATGCCCTTATTGATCTTAAAACCCTGCATCATTCAAAGTTACTCTCCTCTATACCCTACATACCCACGCCCTTGTTCCTCTAGTCACTCTCACCGAGCCAAACCTTCGTAGCAGTACACCAAGACCTTCAGTGAATTTGGCCATGTGAAGGACGGGAACACTCACCTTGGAAGACTCGAGGTGGTGCTGCTCGTATAACTTTCCTTTCTTCCTCTCTTTCTCCTCCTTTGTCGTGTTTTATTTTCTTCGTTATTTCTGTTTCGAGTCCTGTTCTTCTCTTGTTTGTTCTGCTTTACTGTTTTTCCTTCTTTCTTCTGCTTTTATGTCTTGTGTTCTTTCTCTTTTTGCCTTGGTTTCTCTTTGCCTTCCCTTTCTCTTTGTTATTCTCGTCGCTAGTCGTTCTCCTCTCTTTTCCTTTTCAGCCTTTTCTCCTCTTTTCCCTTGAGTCTTCTTTCTCCCTACTTCTATTTCTCCTCCTTTGTTTCCTTCTCTCTTCTTCGTTAGTCCTGTGTTAAACCCTCTCCCTCACTGCTTTTCGCTCTCTTCTTTTCTCGTCTTCTTGGTTACTCCTGCCTTCAGATCAGATAATTTGAAGCTCACACATCTGAAATGTACGCAAGTTTCAATTACGAGCCGCTGGTGGAGGACTTAAGCCGTCTCTTTAAATCTTTCTCGTTTGCCACCACTTTGTCTCTCTCCTTCGCCCTGACTAATTTTGCCCCAAGACCGGATAACTTGGTGAGATAGTGAGAAATGTATATACTAATTTGTTACATGATTGATAAAACTGTTTCTCTACACCTGCCTCTTTATACCGTATATTTTTTACTATTTTTAGTGTCTTTCCCTCTTGTTTGTCCTTATTTCTTCCTTATTTAGGTGACTACAGGCTTAAAATATACGCTACATTTGTACACCAGCTAAAGATACACACATAAATCTCTACTTCTTTCCCTCCTTGATTTTATTTCTCCTCCTCCTCCTCTTCCTTTTCTTTATTCCTGCCTTCACTCCAGTTAACGAAAGACTCAGACCACGTAAGAAATCCTCACTAGTCTCTGCTCAAAATCACTGACGGGAACACACGCAAAAAACGCAAAAACTAACACGATACATAAAGTTTCCACGACGCGATCCTTCAATACAAACCTCTCGTCAATACTTCAAATGGTTACTGGCGGAGCGAGGCGAGCCGGCGACACCACCACCACCACCACTTCCTTCTCCCTCCACCTACCCCTCCATAGGCATAGAGAGAGGTGGAAGGGAGAGGAGGAGGGGAGGGCTGCGTGATTGTCAAAAATATGATACGTGACGTCACTCTCTTCGCTTTGATTGGTGGATTCCTTCCCCCACACTCTTCCACTCATATCACGTGATCAGACTCGCTTGTTAGGAAGGTAGTTTGCTAGTTCAGTCGATTGGGTGGCTGTTCGTTTGTTCAGTCGTTCACCTTCATGAACATAAAAACATCATAGAATAGAAAGCTGCAAGAAGACATCAGCTACACGCGGCAGTCGTAAACGCACCCAGCCTGGTATTCAGAAGCGCTTTGTCACCACGACTATCTTCAAAGGCCACGGAGATAATTAGCCGGGTTCTCATGACTGTTTCTCCTGTTAATAATGTAGGAATCAAATTAATCTGTTACAATAATCATAAAAATATCGTTAAAAACCCGTGCCACTTCAACTAGAGCCTTTTGAAAGTAGGGCGGACAGAAGTGTTTCAGAATGTAGCGGTTAAGGCAGCCGGAAAGTGTAAGAAGGAAGCATATAAGCGATTAGTTGATGATTTTTTCTCCCGTTCCTCCGTTACCCCTCATATATTTGTTTAAATTGACAGTTCGCTGGCTCGGTCCTTTACTTCATGAGCTGCACGTTAGGCCGCCGAAAAGTGTAGGAATGAAGCAGATAAGCGATGTAAACTGAAATCAAACGTACCACAACGGAAGAAATATTTGCTACCAAGAACATTTTTTTTTTTTTTTTCATTTCTTTCTCAGCTTGCAATAGATGTAAAGTTTTCTAGCCAACGGAGAAGCAAATATAACCATCAGTTGACACTTCAGAGCCAATGCTTACCTTGGAAATCTATCAAAAATCTAAACATATCAGCAAAAAAAAAAATAAAGAAATAAAGAAATAAATAAAAACAAAAAATACCAAAGAGAATGAACTTTTTTCGTTTCTTCTCAACTTGCAGTGAAATCAAGATCTTCCAGGAAACGGAGAGGCAAACACAACCCTCACTAGACACATTAGACTCCATAAGTGCCTTGAAAACCCCTCATAACCTTGCAAAAACAGAAGAAAATGATGATAACTCGTATCATTAGCGCATCACCTCACGCACCGCCGCCGCTAAAGAAAACGAGGTCGCAGCGGGGGTAATTGATGGGTGGCTTCGATATTTTTTTCCATCCCTGAGCGGCGCGCCTGTCACCTCCACCTTTACATGGCTTCCTTAATTAATTGCTCCCAAAACACACGACTTGTATCATACGATATTTATAACGGTGCATTGTGATGTGTGTGTGTGTGTGTGTGTGTGTGTGTGTGTGTGTGTGTGTAGGTTGACAAAGGTTACTCTACATGGTTTTGATATTACATTCTCGCCTTTGTTCTTGTTACCAAACCAGTCAACGGAAAATAAAGTAAATATATACATAAGAAAAAAAGTAGGAGTTGACTGTGTGTATACGGGATGAAAGTGAAAGTGAAGGGCAGTGATGATACTGAGAGAGAGAGAGAGAGAGAGAGAGAGAGAGAGAGAGAGAGAGAGAGAGAGAGAGAGAGAGAGAGAGAGAGAGAGAGAGAGAGAGAGAGAGAGAGAGAGAGAGAGAGAGAGAGAGAGAGACCAAGCAAATGAATAACGACTAATAAATAAGTCAATACACACAAACAAACAAACACACTCATTTAACAACAACAACAACTACTACTACTACTACTACTACTACTACTAATACTACTACTATACCATCAACACCACAAACACCACCATCTACCAGAGAGAGAGAGAGAGAGAGAGAGAGAGAGAGAGAGAGAGAGCAGATTATCTCTCGAATTCAAACCATGTGAGGCGACTTGCATTACTACACACCCAACACTGCATACGAAATTAATTCATCGGTCTGTCTGTCTGTCTGTGCGTCTGTCCCTGTTTGAATATACCGCGTGTTCTGTTCATCATAAAGTCTTTAATGACACATAGACAAAGATGGCGGTATCCTGTGATGTTGGTAGTGGTGGTGGTGGTGGTGGTGGTACTGGTGGTGATGGTGGTGGTCATGTTGTCATTCCCTGCTGCTAGATGGTGTCTCTGTTCTATACACGCAAAGCTGTATCAATCCCACGTGTTTTTATTTGGCTTACTGACAGAGAGAGAGAGAGAGAGAGAGAGAGAGAGAGAGACTTGAAATTGCTCCCAAATATTGATTTTCGAAGACTGAAACAATCCACTTCCAAAGATTTGAGTTGACTGGAACCTTAGGAATTGTAGTGGCGGTGGTGGCGGTGGTGGTGGACAAGAGCAAGAAGGAACAAGTAGTAGTAGTAGTAGTAGTAGTAGTAGTAGTAGTAGTAGTAGTAATAGTAGTAGTAGTAGTAGTAGTAGTAGTAGTAGTAGTAGTAGTAGTAGTAGTGACATGTATACATTTAATACTTACACACGTACACATGACGAGAAATTTGACATACATGAAGGCACACAAACGTACACACATACCTGAAAAGAAGGAAAAATACATATAGATGACAATAATAATAATAATAATAATAATAATAATAATAATAATAATAATAATAATGATAAGAAGAAGAAGAAGAAGAAGAAGAAGAAGAAGAGTAACTAATTACCGTCAAAAATATGATTAGTGTCCTATTTTGCACATTAAATAGTTCGATTTTTTTTTATATTTCCTCTGCAACTCATCCATCATTCTCCTCCTCCTCCTCCTCCTCCTCTCCTCCTCCTCCTCCTCCCCCTCTCCTCCTCCTCCTCCTCCCTCTTCATTTTCCTGTTCGATTTCCATATTCTTTACCTTTTCCTTTATAACTGCAGTCTTACCCTCCTCCTTCTTCCTTCTTCTTTCTCCTCCTCCTCCTCCTCCTCCTCCTCCTCCTCCTCCTCCTCCTTTTCCTCCTGCTTCTTTTCATCTTCCTCGCTTTACATAATTTTACCTCTTTTTTAACGCCTCATCCCATCCTCTTCATTTTTCCTCCGTCTCCTCTTTCTTCTCCTTTTCCTCCTCCTCCTCCTCCTCTTTTTTCCTCTCCACTTTCTCGCACTCCATTTTTTTCTCTTCCTATATTCTTCCTTCTTTCCTCCGTCTCCCCCCTTCGTCCTCCTCCTACTCCTCCTCCACTTCCTCCTCCTCTTCCTACTCCTCCTTCTCCTCCTCCTCCCTCTCCTCTTCTTTAACGACCCTTCCTATCCTCTTCCTTCTTTCCTCTGTCTCCTCTCTCTTCCTGCTGCTGCTCCTCCTCCTCTTCCTCTTTCTCCTCTTCCTCCTCACTCTCCATCATTTTTCCTCTTCTTTAACGACCATTCCTACTCTCTTCCTTCTTTCCTCTGTCTCCTTCTTCTTCCTCCTCCTCCTCCTCTTCCTCCTGTACCTCCTCTTCATCTTCCTCCTCCTCCACGTTCTCCATCATTTTTCCTCTTCCTTAACAACTCTTTATAGTCTCTTCCTTCTTATCCCTTCCTCCTCTCCGTCCATCTCCTCCTCCTTCTCCTCCTCCTCCTCCTCCTCCTCCTCCTCCTCCTCCTCCTTTCATGGTCAATAAATCAGCAATAATTCTCTCCCTCGAAATTCTTCTAACCTTCTGCTAAATTATTAAGAGTCTGCTGCTGCTGCTGACGATGATGATGATGATGATGATGATGATGATGAAGTTAAAAATATACACTCATTTCATACAACCTTATACATTCTCTCTCTCTCTCTCTCTCTCTCTCTCTCTCTCTCTCTCTCTCTCTCTCTCTCTCTCTCTCTCTCTCGTGTGTGTGTGTGTGTGTGTGTGTATGTCATTCTTAGTGTAGCCACGTTTGACGTTTTGTCAGCAACTAGTCTCCCAAACGACCTAACGACGCAATTACACCATAAAGGCTGTTGTTAGGGCAGCTGTCATCTTCCCCCTCTTCCCCTTACTTACCATAACTTCCGTCCTCTTTCCTCCATCCCTCTTTTCTATCGTCCCCTTTACTCCATTCTTCTAATTTTCTTCTTTTCCTATTTTTCCTTTTCTTCTTTCCTTTTTCTTCTTTTGCTTTTATCCTATTCTTTTTCCATTTTCCTCCTGTTCCCTTATTTCTTTCTTCTTTCCTTTTTCCTTTCTTATTTTTTTTCTTCTTTTCTTCTCTCTTCCTATTTTACCATCTCTTCTTTTTCCTTTCTTTTTTCTTAATTGCTCCTCCTTTTCTTTTTCCCTTCTCTGCTTTACTTATCCCTTTTTCTTCTCCTCTTCCTGTGTTTCCTTTGCCTCATTTTCTTCTTTTTTTTCTTATTCTTTTCTCCTTTCCTTCTTCCCTCTTCCCGCTTCCCTCCTCCATTACCTTAATTTTTCTTCCTCTCTCCTTTATCTTCTTCCCTTTCTCCCCTTTCTTCCTTTCCTTATTACTCCTTCCGTCTTTTTCTTTCTTATCATTTTCTTAAACTCTCCCCCTCCCATACTCCTTTCTCTTTTAGGCTCTCTCTCTCTCTCTCTCTCATTATCAATACCAGAAGCGATCTCTCTCTCTCTCTCTCTCTCTCTCTCTCTCTCTCTCTCTCTCTCTCTCTCTCTCTCTGTGTGTGTGTGTGTGTGTGTGTTGCTTCACGTTTAATTCATCTTATAATTAGGAAAAAATAGAACAAAAGAACTAATCTAAGTTTCATAATTGCTTACGAGACGAAACTCTTAGAAAAAAAATTGCCTAAAAACACAGCGAAAAGAAAAATCTAAAAGAATCAATTAATAAACAAGAAAACGAAACGAAGGGAAAGAAGAAAGGAAGGGTAAAACAAAACCACAATAATGCAAAGAAAAATATAGGTAAGAAAAGATAAATAAGATCAGATAACATTGCGTAATAAGAAATGAATAAGAGGAGGAAGAGAAAATCAAGGAAGAAAAGAAAAACAAAAGAAAAAAGGAAACAGGTTATGGAGAGAGAGAGAGAGAGAGAGAGAGAGAGAGAGAGAGAGAGAGAGAGAGAGAGAGAGAGAGAGAGAGAGAGAGAGAGAGACAGACAGGCAAGCAGACACACAGACAGACAGAGACAAAGAGAAACATAACAGATAAAAACGAAAGATCAATAAGAAGAAAAAACAAGATAAAAGAGAGAAGAGGAAAGTCGGGACACTCACGGAAACGAATCAGGAATAAAAGGGGGATAAAAAGACAATACAAAGATAATACGGAGATAATAGGGTAGAGTTTTCCTTCCTTTAGTGGAGAGAGAGAGAGAGAGAGAGAGAGAGAGAGAGAGAGAGAGAGAGAGAGAGAGAGAGAGCATGATGAAGGAGGCAGGTTACAATAAACTTTCTTTTACTCCTTTAAGCAAGTCTGTTACGCAAGATGTTTTATTCAACTCTTTTACTGTTATTTGACACACACTTCCAATCGCAAACCAATCGGAAACATTTATTCTTGTTCTGCAGTCACCTCTAAACACTGTACTCGCTAAAATTGGAAGGTTTTACTCTCAATCGCATTTTTTTTTCCTTCTTGTTGATGCTTTTAGATATTTGGTGCCGCGTTTTCTTCCTGTTACCTATTCATTCCTTCTTCGTCATCCCTCCTCTTCTTTATCCTCCTTCTCTTATTTCTCCTTCCTGCCTTTATCCTCCTATCTTTCTACCATCCTCCTCTTCCTCCTAGATTATAAATTCATCTTTCATTCCCAAACAAAGAGTCCCTTAATTTTTTCCCTCTCTTTTAAAATTGATGTGAACATTTTACGTTTTTTCATCGGGGTAACAAATCAAAATTTCCTTCTTTTAGGTGATAATGACAACCACACGAATGGGTAGTTACGAAGAACGAGGGAAGATAACGAGGGACACAAAAGAGAGGGAGGAGAAGGAAAGTAAAGGAAGGAGTGAGGAATAAGAATGAGAGGGAGACGGGGAATAGAGTAAGAGATGGTGACATATAGGAGAATGAGAGAAGAGGAAAGAATATAAGAAGGGAGAAAAAGTAAGAGAGAGAGAGAGAACAAGAAGAACAAGGAGAACAAGAACATGAACGAAAACAAGAACGAAAGCAAAAACGAAAATAAGAACAAGAATGAAAACAAGAACAAAAACAAAAATGAAAACAAGGATAAAAACAAGAACAAGAACAGGATGAACAAGAACAAACCACCACCACCACCACCACCAACAACAACAACAACAACAACAACAACAACGAACACCCATCACAAGAACCACTAATTAATTAAATGATCGCCTGAATATTCATCTCACAGGCGCCACAGAAAACGGAATCATATGGCGCCGGTAGGAGTGAGTGAGAGAGACAGGGGGGCACTTAACTAACCCGCCCCGTCCCAGCCATCCCGCCCCGCCCCGCCCATCACTCTCAATACGAACCTCAAACTGCACACACAGACCATCACAGGTTATGTATATTTTTTATTATCCCCATCAAGTGAGCGGCGGGATCAGTGGAGTCCATCCGATTTGCATTCAAAGTGGCCTGAAGGTTATGAATTTGATAATGTCTGACTGGCTGAATGGCTGGCTGGCTGGCTGGCTGGCTGGTTGAACAGTTCTCTCTCTCTCTCTCTCTCTCTCTCTCTCTCTCTCTCTCTCTCTCTCTCTCTCTCTCTCTCTCTCTCTCTCATATCACCACCCAAATATATGTTTTCTAAGGTATCTATATATATATTTCTAACGTGATTGTTTTCATTTTAGTGGCCTTTGAAAACCAAACTTTCCTGATGAGACAGCGAACCCAGCAGCCAAATAAATAAACAGATAAACAAATCAATAAATACAACCCCAAACTCTCATTCAAAACTCATACTCAGCCATAAACATCCACATCAATGTCTGAGAATAAATACTGAAGCCATTAAATCTGTGCCACTACCTTACAAATCCATCCACATTACCCGTCTCTCGTTTTCTTTCACCCAGTACCGTTTTCTCTACTCAGTGTCCCGTTTTCCTAATGTCTCCCGTTTTCTTCCATCCTACTCCCGCTCCTCTGGCCCCTTTGTGTTTTTCTCCCGCCACACGCCTCACCCAAATCCCTTCCCCGCCCCGCCCCCTTCTCCTCCCTGTCCTCCCTCCACACACAGGCAGGCAGGAGTTTCAGCGGAAGAAATATCCCACAACGCCCCGACACTCGAATTTGGACCAATAAAAGAAGGAGCAACAGAGGCAAACGAGATAAAAGTGCAAAATGTAGAAAATGCAAACACCTTTCCCTCTTCTTCCTTTTCCTTTTTGTTGTCATTGTTTTCATCCTCTTCCTCCTCATCTTTTTCTCCTCCTCCTCCTCCTCATCTTCCTCCTCACCCTCTTCTTTCTCCTTTTCTTCATCATTATCCTATTATCATCATCTCCTGCTCCTCATCTTCATCCTTACTCTTCTCCTCCTCCTCCTCCTCTTCGTCCTCCTCCTCCTCCTCCTCCTCCTCCTCTTTCTTCTCATCCTCGTACTCCTCTTTTTACTCCTTCTCTTCCTTCTCATCCTCATCCTCCCTATCTTCCTTCTCCTACATCTCATCTGCCTCCTTCCTGCTTATCCACTTCTCCTCCTTCTCCTCCTCCTCCTCCTCTTTCTCTTCCCCCTTGTACAGAAACGAAGACGCAGAAGAACACAGCCACACTGGAAGAACAAATTGTAGATCTCTCGGCGTATACGAGGTTGTTTGTTGTAAGTTAAACTAATTTAAACTGTGAAATGTAAGATAACAAAGTTCACTGCTCCTTCCCCACCAACTGACATAAGCTGCGGTATCTAATTTGAAGTAAGGGATGTAGATAGTAATGACGAAGGTTCCTCCCCACCTAAACTATCTTAAGTGTGGGATGTAGGATAGTAAAGGTAAAAGTTTCTTCCCCACCTATGTACAGTCATTTAAAGGAAGGGATGCTGGATAGTAAAGATGAAGGTTTCTCCCCACCAACGTTATCTAATATTAAGTAAGAAATGTAAGATAGGAAAGGCAAAGGTTTATCCCCACCAATATTCCCTTTTTCATGTAAGAAGGGCATTGGTCTATGGCAATAAAAAAGGAAGAAAAAAAAGGCCCACTGAGGTGCCAGTCCCTAAAGAAAAAAGCTAAAACAAATTATCCAAAATTGGAGGATACGTGTCTTGAAACCTCCCTCTTGAATCTAATCCTATCTAATTCAAAGGAAAAATACAGGATAATAACAGCAAAGAATCCTTCCCAATAACACTATATAATTTGAGGAGATGTAAGATAGTAAGGGCGAAGGCTTCTCCCCAGCTGCACTCTCCAATATCAAGTAAGAAATGCAAGGTAGTAAGGATGAAGGGTCCTCACCACCAACACCAAGTAATCTGAAGGAAGAAATGTAAGGTAGTAAAGACGACGGTTCTCCCCCAGCTACACCCATGCGCTACACCACATGATCATAGGTGCAAGAAGTAGAATAGTAAGGAAAAAGTCTTCTCCCCACCAGCATTAATATTAAGTAAGAAATGCCAGATAATGAAGATGAAGTCCATAAGTGCAAGATATAGTATAGCAAAGCATAAGGCTCCTCCTCATCTACGCTTATACCCTGCACTACATGATGTCAAGTGCAAGATGTGGGATAGTGAGGCATAAGGCTCCTCCCCACTCAACACAAACAGTACACTGCATAATCATAAGTGCAAAATGAAAGATAGCAAAGCATAAGACTCCTCCCCACCTACACTGACCCATTACACTACACAATCATAAATATAAGATGTAAGATAACAAAGTATAAGGATCCTCACCACCTCCACACATCCCGTACACTACATGATCGTAACTACAAGCGAGATAGTAAAGAATAAGGTTTCTCCCCACCCTTTTGAAGGCGTACCTGCAGGAGGGGCACTTTCTCCAACTCAGCTTCCACCATATGGACGTCAGAAGCGTTGGGATCCAGGGTTCACAAAGAATCCTAACCCACTACTAGAGGGACTGAAGCGGCAACACTGTATGATCCAAAAAGGCACCACCGTATGATCCAAAACGGCAACACTGTATTATTCTTACAGACACACTATATAATCCAAAGCGGCAACAATGTATGATCCTTAGCGGCAACACTGTATGATCCAAAACGGCAACACTGCACAATCCAAAATGATAGAACTGTATGGCCTAAAGCGGCAACACTGTATGATCTTTGCAGCAACACTATATCATCCAAAACGGCAACACTGTACAATACAAGGTGGAAACACTGTATGGTCCAAATTGGCAACAACACTGTTTTACAAGAAGCTAATTTAGCTTCTTATAAAAACCCAGTAACCTCGTTTTCTTCCTTTCCCTTTTCGTTATAAAGAATTACACTTGGGAAATGGCTTAGTAAGTTGATTTTTCTTTTTCTTTTTTTATCTTTTCGTTTTCTTTTTCACGCAAATCGTTTTCTTTTCTTCTTTCCTTCCTCACGCAGATCGTTTTTTTTCTACTTCACGCAAATTTCTTTCTTTTTTCTTCTTCTTCTTCTTCTTCTTCTTCTTCTTCTTCTTCTTCTTCTTCTTCTTCTTCGTCTTATTCTTCAAGTGAATCGTTTTTCTTCACGCAAATCGTTTTTCTTCTTCACGCAAATCCTAGGAATTTCATTTTCTTCCTTCGCTCTTTCTTTTCCAGCATGACAAGAAGCACGATGCCTCTCTTCCCTCTCCCTCCTGTGTCTCCTCTCTGTCTCCTCGTTTTATCTGCCTTATTTCACCGCGTCAGCTTCGCCACAAAAGTTTCCCAGAGCCACACTTCAGGACCTGCTGTATTCTATCCACCTGAGAACACGAAAATAACTCCTCATTGATATTTTGTTACGTATATCCGGTAAAACTGCGGGACTCTCACTCACACACACATTCTCTCTCTCTCTCTCTCTCTCTCTCTCTCTCTCTCTCTCTCTCTCTCTCTCTCTCTCTCTCTCTCTCTCTCTGCCAAGTCTCATTATTACCACCTAAAAGCAAGTTTAGGAGAATGGCTCCAGCACACACACACACACACACACACACACACACACACACACACACACACACACACACACATACACACTTAACGCAGCTAACAATTATAACTTTGAGTCTTGTGATACTTGTTCAACTCTCTTTCTACAGTCTTCATTTGCAGTTCCAGCAGAGAATGTACAAATACGCAGCGGTGCCTATCTCTCTCTCTCTCTCTCTCTCTCTCTCTCTCTCTCTCTCTCTCTCTCTCTCTCTCTCTCTCTCTCTCTCTCTCTCTCTCTCTCTCTCTAAAATATTATTTAACATTTCCTCCCCCTCCTCCTCCTCCTCCTCCTCCTCCTCCTCCTCCTCCTCCCACCCTCCCTCCCTCCTTCACTA
>NC_087173.1:9465485-9472985 GCF_035594125.1 Scylla paramamosain
GTAGTAGTAGTAGTAGTAGTAGTAGTAGTAGTAGTTGTTGTTGTTGTAGTAGTATTAGTTGTAGTAGTTGTAATAGTAGAAGTTGTAGTAGTAGTAGTAGCAGTGGTAGTAGTAGCAGTAGTAGTTGGGGCGTGGCTAAGCGATATGGAACAGGAAAAAGTAGATGGATGTTAGTGGTGAAGGGAAGGGCGAGGGTGTGATGGAAGGGCTCAAGAGAGAGAGAGAGAGAGAGAGAGAGAGAGAGAGAGAGAGAGAGAGAGAGAGAGAGAGAGAGAGAGAATAGCAGAGAAGAAAAAAAGAAGAAAAAGAAAAACAACAGTAAGAAATAACCACAAACAAAACAGAGGAAACAACAAGAAAAGAAAAAAACAAGAACAAAAACAAGAACAACAAGCATAAGAAGCATAAGAAAGATACGAGCGAGAAAATAGACACCAAAAAAAAAAAAAAGAAGAGAAAAGAAAAAGAAAAAAGAAAAAAGACCTACAATAAAAGTAAAGAACCAAGAGAAACTGAAGGAATATGACGAAAATATGACAGAAATATGACACAGGACTGAAAAGGGATGCTGGGGGAGTGTGGCAGAAGAGAGAGGAATAGAGAAAGGTAGAAGGGTGTGGTACGGGTGTGGTATGGGTGTGGTAGTGTGTGGCAGACAGGACGGACGGTGAGAGGGTGTGATGAGAGTGTGGTAGAGGCGTGGTAGACAGGTGGTAGAGGGCGTGGCGATAGACGTGACGAAAACTCATAATGTTAAAATCAGTCTTAATACTCATGAATGGAGCACCTGACACTTTTCCTCTCTCCTTATGTCTTCCATTTATCATCATTCTTCCTCCCTCCTTCATTCCGTTGTTCGTTTTTCAGCCTTTTTTTCATTTTTTTATTTCTTTTATTCATAATTGTTCCATTTCTTTCATTCCATTTCTTTTTCGTTTCCTTTTTCACTTTTTATCCTTTTTTTGTTATTTCTTCTCCTAATAATCATGTTTCTTCTTCCTTCATTCCGTTTTCTTCTTCTTTATTTTTTTCGTGTTCCTCTTTTTTTTTTTTTTGTTCTTCCATCTTTTGTTTTAAATTTCACCAGAGAGAGAGAGAGAGAGAGAGAGAGAGAGAGAGAGAGAGAGAGAGAGAGAGAGAGAGAGAGAGAGAGAGAGAGAGAGAGAGGACCCAAGACAAAAAAAAGAAAATCGACAAGGGAAAGAAAAAAAAAAGAGGAAGGAAATTACGAGATGGAAGGAGAGGGGAAAAATTGAGACAAAATGCATAAAAAAAAAGGAGGAAGAGAAAATTACGCTAAATATAGATCTCGAGGGAACACGTAATAAAGAAAGAGTAGGAGGAAGAAGGAGAAGAAAAGGAGGAGGAGGAGGAGGAGGAGGAGGAGGCGCTATATACAAAGAGGTAGAGAGTGTTATTCGTGAACTGCTGGAGAGACCAAGAAAGAACACCTGAGGGAATTAATAGCAATGAAATTCTCTCTCTCTCTCTCTCTCTCTCTCTCTCTCTCTCTCTCTCTCTCTCTCTCTCTCTTGGATGTTTACCTCGTTTTTTGACACAATCATTGTTAAAACACCACTAAAATCACGAAACATCCTGAAAAAATCACTTTAACTTCCACTAGAGCCTGTTCAAAGTTGATGCAACACATCGAAACGTGTGACAATGCAGCTAAAGTGGTTCTCAAACAGAGCGGTTGTAAATGGATGGATTAAACTCAGGTAATCAGGTAATCAGGCTGTTAGTGCTGAGTCAATAGGAAGCTTTGAATGATTACACGAATTTATGGATGGAGATAACAGATGGAAAGACGAGTAGATAGGCATATTTCACACAGGAACTGCCACATGTAGGCCTAATGGCTTCTTGCAGTTTCCTTTTCTTACGTAAGAGAGACTGGGTAGAACAACAAAAAAATACAAAAAAAAAAAAATAGATAACACTCTGAAAATACGTACCAGTCTCTATACTACAGTAAAAAAGAAACATTCAAAATTTTAAGAAGTGCATTGAAACCTTATTTTCTTATGCTGCATCTTATGTTATAGGGTTGCAGAGTTCTAGGTCAGGCAATCACCATTACAAGCAAGGTGGCAGGTACCGTCAGCCACGTAGCTCCAGAGAAGAGCTCCAGCACGTGCCCAGAAATCCAGAGTCAGTCAAGCTCACCAGGGACTGCTCAGTATTCCGCCCCGCATGCAGGCAGTACTGGGGTGTCCGACGCAAGGTGAGGGAGCAGCGAGGATTGGGTAATAAGGTGTGATTCTGAGATAGTGGTAATGGTAATGGTGGTAGTAGTAGTAGTAGTAGTAGTAGTAGTAGTAGTAGTAGTAGTAGTAGTAGTAGTAGTAGTAGTAGTAGTAGTGGTAGTGGTAGAGAAGGAAGAGCGGGGACTGGGTAATAAAGTGTGATTTTGAGCTAGTAGTAGTAGTAGTAGTAGTAGTAGTAGTAGTAGTAGTAGTAGTAGTAGTAGTAATATGGTTTAGCGATGAAAGGAGAAGAATTAAAAACCTACAAGAATCCAATACAGAAGACACAGAAAAGCAGAAAGCATTGGAACACTCACGTTTAATAAAGGAAAGTATGTAGAAAGACAAAAGAGTATCTGCACATATGCTGGAAAAAAAAGGTAGAAGAAAATAAAAAGAGAGCTCAGGAAAGGCGTTGAGAATGAAAACAACAAAAAAAAGGGGACCGTTGAAAAGATTTTTCCCTCGTTATTACTGTTACATGGAATTAAATTATGCACTTCAGTTGCGTAGATCACTTGTAAATAAAGAGAAAAAGGCATCACATTTTGCCCAGACCCAAACAATTTCAAGACACTTATCCTTTAATTCTGGATAACATTTCTTTTTTACTTTTCTTTTGGGACTGGCACCTTAGTACGCCCTTTCTTCTTCTTCTTCTTCTCCTTCTTCTTTTTTTCCCTTCTTTTGTTGCCGTTGACCAGTACCCCTCTTACATTAAAAAAAAAAAAAAAATGAAAAAAAAAATCGGTGTCTGGGAACTATGCTAAGGTCACTTCTATAACCCCCTTAATCAATAAAAAATACGTCTTAATGCAGGAAAGCACGTCAGCTACCCCATAGAAGCTTTCATTCCACAGGTGTCAGGCCAGAGAGGTGCCATCTTGCGGAACATTTATCACAAGGATCTTTTACAGTCTGCCCTGGTGTCGCCGTATGCAAACTAGTGCACACTCAGAGCCATGCACGTGAGGGGACTGCGGACGTGAAGGAGGGCGCCACCACGATCCCTCCTCCATACACGCCATTGAATGCACGAGTGATGGAAGGCGGATGTACTAGAAATGGTGAAAATAATGGTGATGTAGAGAAAATGGGAATAATATGAATTGAAAAAGAAGCAAGGAACTAAACATAATGACAAGATAATAGAGGTAGAGAAAATATATACATATATCTACACTATCGAATGAACGAGTAAGTGAAAACGGATGCACGACAAATACTCAAAATAAGAGAAAAAGCGAGACCAATAAAAAAATAAATAAATAAATAGAAAACAAAAAAAAACATGGAATTAAAATGAAAAGTGAGGAGAAAAAGTTATAGATAAAAAAAAAAATAAAAAAAAACCATGCACCAAAAATTTATCAAAAGTAAGAGGGGAACAAAAAAGAAATGAAAGAACGAAAAAGAATAAGAAACAAGGCATTAAATAAAAAAAGAAAGTAAATAGCTAGAAAATAAATCTTTAAAAATATAGAAAAATACAAAGCAATAGATAAAAAAAACCACGAGAATTGAAGAGTATGATGAAAGAATGTACATAAATAAAGAAGATAAAGGTAAATAGATAAGCAAGAAAAGAAAGAAGGAAAAAAAACAGGATAACTACACATAAGAAAAGAAAGAAAGAAAGAAAAAAGAAAACAAAAACAAAGAAAGAAGGAAAAAAATAAATAAAATAAGCAGAAGGATAAGTACACATAAACACAGAGAAGAAAGAAACAAAGAAACAAACAAACAAAATAGAAAGATAAGTACACATAAACATAGAGAAGGAAGGAAGAAAACAAGGGAAGAAACAAAGAAACAAAGAAAATAGAAAGAGAAACCACGTAATTTGTTCCCAGAAGAAAGAAAGAAAGAGAGAAAGAAAGAAGGAAAGAAAGAAGGAAAGAAAGAAGGAAAGAAAGAAGGAAAGAACTTGCACGAAATTTTCCTCCACATGAAGAGGACGAAGAGGAAAAACTAAAGTGAGGAGACGAGGACACTTTCTTTCTCTCCCTCCTCTTTCCTCCACTCCCTCCATTGTCTCCTCCTCCTCCTCCTCCTCTTCCTCCTCCTCTCCCTCCTCCGTTTTTATCTCCTCCATCTCCCTTTTTTCTCTTTTTTTAGCTTTTTTTTTAGAGCTCCATATGCTCTCTCTCTCTCTCTCTCTCTCTCTCTCTCTCTCTCTCTCTCTCTCTCTCTCTCTCTCTCTCTCTCTCTCTCTCTCTCTCTCTCTCTTTCCTCAGCCTTTATCATTCTATCTTCCCTTCTTCCTCATTCTCATTATTTCTATTGAATATACGCTTTCTCTCTCCTCCTACCTCCTCCTCCTCCTCCTCCTCCTCCTCCTCCTCCTCCTCCTCCTCCTCCTCCTCCTCCTCCTCCTCCTCCTGTTTCTCCTCCTCTCCTTTCTCTATCTGAACACTTCTCTGACAATTCCTCCTTCTCCTTGCACGTCCACACTCCCTCCTCCTCCTCCTCCTCCTCCTCCTCCTCTTCCTCCTCCTGTTGACGTAATTACTACATGAACAGCAATTAAGGAGGAGTGGTGGCTATTCAACCCGTGTTCCGCCAGAAGGTCGAGAATTGGAGCGAGAGTATTATCCTCCTCGCTTCTATATGCATCACCTGTCTTCTGGCGATGGGTCAAGGTCATTCCAGTCTGGGCCATTCCAGTTGAGGCCATTCCTGGGGTTAATTTCTGTCAGGGTCACTTTAGGTACTTATTCCACTCAAAGTCGTTCCAGAAGGTTATTTGAGATGTTAATTCCAGTTAGTCATTCCAGAGATCAATTCCAGTTAGTCATTCCAGGGATTAATTCCAGTTAGACATTCCAGGGATTAATTCCAGTTAGTCATTCTACTGATTAATTCCAGTTAGACATTCCTGTGATTAATTCCAGTTAGGCATTCCAGTTAAGGTCATATCAAGAGGTCATTCCAGGTTTCGTTTCCAGTTTGTCATTCAGTTCATGTTATTCCGAGAAGTTATTCCAGTTAAGGTTATTCCAGGTTTTAATTCCAGTTAGTCATCCCAGTTCAAGTCATTTCAGGTCATTCTAGTCAAGGGTATTCCAGGCACTAACTCCCGCCTGGGTCATTCCAGGCACTCATTCAAGTTTGTCATTTCAGTCTAGATTATTCCAGGCACTCATTCCAGATAAAGTTATTCGAAGACGTCATTCCAGTTAACTTGATTCCAGGAGGTTCATTCCAAGCGCTCATTCCAGATTTAAGATCCAAGTGACGGAGGAGGAGAAGGTGGAGAAAGGTCAGATTAGGTCACACACACACACACACACACACACACACACACACACACACACACACACACACACACACACACACACACACACACAAACACACATATCGCATAAATTAAGAAGTTACATTAATGAAGTCGATTTTTCCTCGCATATATTATAAACTCGTAATGATAATAATAGTGATAATAATAATAATAATAATAATAATAATAATAATGATAATAATAATAATAATAATAATAATAATAATAATGGTGATAAATAACAAATATAGCTGCCATCTTCCTTCTTTCATCATTATTATCTTTCATGGCCTGTTTTCACACACTTCTTTATCTTCTTTTCTCTCTTATCTCTCATTTTTCCTCTTTGTTTTAGTCATAATAGATGAACCAAATATTTTCCTTCTTCTCTGTCTTCTTTCTCATCCTAATTCATTTAATCTATGCAACATTATTTTTTTTTTCATATTTTTTTCACTTCACTTTCATCTCCGCAACTATGTCCATTTTTTTTTTTCTTGATGGGAACTTTTCAAGCATAATTAATCAGCGAGGAAGTGAAGCTAATGAATCAATACTTCCGATCGACGAGAGATAAAGGCATTTTGAATATCAACTCAATTATTTTCCTTTTCTTTTTTATCAATATTGTTTCCATCCTTTTTTCTGAGGCAACTGATGAGCGACTGATTGTTGTATTCTCTCTCTCTCTCTCTCTCTCTCTCTCTCTCTCTCTCTCTCTCTCTCTCTCTCTCTCTCTCTCTCTCTCTCTCTCTCTTTCCTCCTATATACGAAAAAGGATGGACTGATCTCAAAATTGAAACACTCCCTCTGATTGGTCCATCGCTGAGGGCCCTGACCAATCACCTTCCGCGTTACCTGTCCTCTCTGTCTGTCCATATTCATTTACTTGTCTCTCCATTCATTTTTGTCTGTATGGATGTATGTATGTATGGGTGGATGGTTGTATGGTTGATGTACGATGTTTGTATGGTGATTCTCTCTCTCTCTCTCTCTCTCTCTCTCTCTCTCTCTCTCTCTCTCTCTCTCTCTCTCTCTCTCTCTCTCTCTCTCTCTCTCTCTCTCTCTCTCTCTCTCTCTCTCATCTATCTATCTATCTATCTATCTATCTGTTTGTTGATTCATTTGTCCATCTATTTTTTCCTGGATTCGTATTTCTTTCCTTCTTTCTCTTCCTTTTTTTCCTTCCCTTCATATTTTTCTTGTCTAGTTGTTTTCCTGGCCATGTCTATCTATCCACCTATCTATCATTATTTCCATGCGTCCATTTATCTATCTATATGACTATCTATCTATCTATCTATCTATCTATCTATCTACCTACTTACCCACTTAATTACCTACCTATTTACTTATATATTCGTCTATCTATATAAACATCTATATGACTATTTTATCTGCCTATATGAATACCACCCTACCTATCTACCTATCTACACACTCACCTACTCAACCATCCATCCATCCATACAACCATCACTCTCAAAATAACTATCAATATATAACCATCCAGCCATCCATTGACATATAACCATCAATATGTGTCCATAGATAGATAGATAGATAGATGGATGGATAGATAAACAGATCCATCCATCCATCCATCCATCCATCCGCCGCATACATAGCAGGGCACATACATGAGATGAGTGTACATTTCACAGAAAAATCTTCCTACCACTCTCTCTTTCCCAATTCCGGTCTGGCTGTGTACAAATACCTTTTTTTTTTCCCCTCTTTCTCTCTCTCTCTTTCTCTCTCTATCTATCTCTCTTTCTTTCTCTCTCCTTCTGGTTTGTAAATGGGCTAAGGAAAAAAACTTCCCAGGTTTAATTAAGGCAAGGAAAATAAACGTTTTGTACGGAAGGCGACTTTTAATTGTTTTGTGTGGAAGTTTTTATTATTATTATTATTATTATTATTATTATTATTATTATTATTATTATTATTATTATTATTGTTATTATTGTT
>NC_087173.1:9477985-9565485 GCF_035594125.1 Scylla paramamosain
TTTATCATTATTGTCCTTTTCCTCTTCCCCTTCTTCCTCTCTTCCTCTTCCTCCTCCTCTTCCTACTCCTCCTCCTCTTCCTCCTCCTCCTCCTCATCTTCCATGTACTGGGGTAAGCATCCCTGTGACCTCTCTTCCCCTTCCCTTTTCCCCTTTTCCTCTCCCCCTTCTCCCCCGAACTCCCCCCCCCGATCAATACCAAGAACCCCCAGCTGTGTGAAAGTACTGGGGTCTACTCTCTCTCTCTCTCTCTCTCTCTCTCTCTCTCTCTCTCTCTCTCTCTCTGACACGTTGCTATCTCATTCCCTCTTATCTTATTTCTTGTTTCCTTCCTCATTTTCTTAATCCTTCCTAATTCTTCCTCCTCCTCCTTCTCCTCCTACTCATTCTCTGCATTCCTTGTTATTCTTTTAGTTCATCACCTTCTTTCTCTCTTTCCTCCTCCTCTTCCTCCTATTCCTCCTCCTCCTCCTTCTCCTCCTCCTCCTCCCCCTCGTCTCCTTGTTTATACACCAGGAAATATTTTAGGGTTTAGGAGGATAGTGTCAAGAAGCGGATGTAATGCATATGTGCTTAAATGATGGTGGTGATAGAAGGGAGGAGGAGGAGGAGGAGGAGGAGGAGGAGGAGGAGGAGGAGGAGGAGGAGGAGGAGGAGGAGGAGTTGGAGAGGGGGATGGAAGGAAGAATAGGCCAAGAAATGGAATGAGGGAGTGAAGGAAACACACTCACACACACACACACACACACACACACACACACACACACACACACAGAGAGAGAGAGAGAGAGAGAGAGAGAGAGAGAGAAAGAGAGATAGAGAATAACAGTCAAAAGCATCACATTTATTGGCCCACATTTTTTAAACTGCGCCAGGAAAACCTCTCGATATCCAAACACATACACACACACACACACACACACACACACACACATACACACACACACCTCCATCATCACCATTACCCTCCTCACTACCACCGCTATCACCACCACTGACACCACCACTGGGTTCAAAGGTCAAATGGAAGGGTAGAGAGAGAGAGAGAGAGAGAGAGAGAGAGAGAGAGAGAGAGAGAGAGAGAGAGAGAGAGAGAGAGAGAGAGAGAGGGGAAACATATGACCTCTCCATGCTTTCCTCCCGGTTTCTCTCTCTCCTCCTCTCCTTATCCCTCTCCCTCTCTTTCTCTCCTTTCCCCTCTCTCTCTCTCCCTCCCTCTCTCTCTCTCTCTCTCTCTCTCTCTCTCTCTCTCTCTCTCTCTCTCTCCCTCTCTCTCTCTCTCTCTCTCTCTCTCTCTCTCACATCTCTCAACACTGCAGGAAGTATTCATGATAGGAACCATAAAATCATGCACTCACTTCACTCTCTTCCTCTCTCTCTGCCTCTCCTCTCTCCCTCTCTCCCTCAAGACATGAAACAGCCTTCATATTTTGGGGTTAGGTTAAGTTATCCGAACGTAAACTAACATTTCATTACTAGTCTCTGAAGTAACTGGGTGCCTGTGATTCTGAAATACGTATTAATAAATGTATATTGTGCTGGTTTTATAATTTATTTATTTTTTTTTTAATTCTACTAATTTACTTCAGTTTGTCATTCGTTCTCTCAAGTAGAAAAATTTTGTTCGCCCGAGTGCTTCCCTGTAAGTACGGGAGTCTGGTAGTGCAAGTACTGTCCTTGCGCTGTTCCCACTCCCACAGCAAGCACTGCCGTGACGCCTCCGTGCCGCACCGAGGACCCACGCGTCACAGAAAACGTACCCCCACGCCAACACTTTAATGGGGAGCTTTAATATAATCGAGGAGCATTCTACGTAATTAGGAATGGCGATGAGGCCTCTTCCCCCCCATTCCATTCCCCGGTACAGCCTCCTCCCCTCCTCCTTTCCTGTGGCCTTTGCCCCGAGGCGCCCTGAGGTCCCACGTGTCCGCAGCGATAAGACACATCTGCAACGCCGCTTGAATATGCATCAGGGAAGCATGCAGGATAAAGGACACACGGCTGGACACTAACCTGAGAGCTGGCGGTGTGCTCCTCCTGCTGCTGCTGCTGCTGCTGCTGCTGCTGCTGCTGCTGCTGTTGCTGCTGCTGCTGCTGCTGGCTCGACGTGATTCCCTTCAGTGCTCTCTCTCTAGACCCCGGCAGGAGGTGCGCGCCCTTGCCCTGCTCCTCCAGTGTGTGGCCGCTGTAGTGGAGGGGGGGCGGGGGCGTGTGAAGGTCGTCGTGTGTGTGAAAGGTGGCCCAGTGGTCCAGCAGCTGCAGGGTAGTCAGGAAGGACACTTGGCAGCGGGGGCACGTGTGACCCCGCGCCCCAACCTCCCGGCGCCCGTTGACCCCTGACCCCTGCTCCTCACGTGCCGAGGAGATGAGGCTGGAGGCAGGGCTGTGGGGCCGCAGGCCGTTGGCGCCAAGCAAGTCGCCGCTGTGGCCTGGGCTCACATTCTCGTAGACCTCATGCTGGGGACATCCTCTGGGGTCCCTGAACGTGGCCAGGATATGACAGAGGGCGCTGAGGTCAGGAGAGAGAGTGTGAGCGTGGGAACGAGCGTGTTTGAGGGAGCCCAGCGACGCCTGGCGAGGGAAGGCCAGGCCCTGGCTCCCGAAGGGTGTGACGGTGGGCGTGGCATCGATGGAGCCCAGGTCCATCAGCGAGACGTCAGGAGACACCATCTCTGAGGTGGCGACCTCCGACACGCTGAGGTAGTGGGAGGGAAACTCGTGGTCCTCGTGGCGCAGCGTGCACACTGACGACCCTCGGGACAGCTCTTCGTCAGTGTGCCTCGGGTGGCCCTTCCTGCCGGTGACCCTCCTGCTGAGCCTCCTTAGGGTGTCGGTGAAGCGACTGCCCTCCGTGGTGGTGCTGCCTCCCTCGTAACTCGTGCGGGACTCGCGCCCCGAGGTCACTTCATCGCGGTGGTGGTGCGAGGAGCCCGACACTCTGCGCTTGGTGGGCAGGGTGTTGCTGCGGCGGAGGGCGGGGCCGCTCCTGCCCGAGGCGGAGGACCTCACTGACAGCCGCTTATCTAGCCCGCGGTCCACGCCTTCCTCCCGACTCCCTCTGTCACTGCGGTGCCCCGACCGCCCGAGTTTCAAGGAGGAAATGCTTCGCGCGAGGCCTGACCCTCTGGTTCCTGAGGTTCCCTCGGCGGCGGCCCAGTTGGACGCCGAACCCGCGGCGGCGCCTTCCCTGCCACCCACCGGCACAGAGTCTCTGCTCCGGGACAGGGAGCCACCCTCGAAAAACTTGAACATCCTCATAGCGGCAGACTAGCGCCACTCACTCGTCGGCGGCACTCACGCCTCGGTGCTCGCAGCGGACACTGGCGAGGAAAAGAACAGTTGACGGCGTGCGTGACGCTATGACGAACGTCGCGGTGGCAGGTGCATCGCCCCGCCCCGCCACGAAGGACGCGCCGCCACCACGAGGTGTGTCTGGCGCAGCGGCGAGTGCACGCAGATACACGGGCGCCCTTCGCGACACAGCGGCGTGCCCCAACGATGGTGCCCCACACACTGAGGGGGAGCGGAAGACACTATACTGGTCCCGTGCGTCACCCTCACAGCCGCATTCACAGCCACTCACCGCCACCCTCCCGCTGCCTCTCACCGCTACGATACACTGCTCGCACTTCCCGCTCGCCCTCCCGCCGCCTCTCCCAACTCTCACTCTTCTTTCTCACACTGTACCTGCTGCTCCCTCACCAGCTCCTCCCTCCCCCTGCCCGCCCCTCCCACCACCATGACAACCTCTTCCTCGTGAGATTTGAGTCAATATGAAGACACGCATCGGTCACGCTTCGGAGCTTCAATTAACCTCGTATCGTGTCTCGAAGTTCACCTGGCGACGAAAAACTCATTAAAGATGAGTCATGGGTTTCCTGTCTGCCTGTCTGTCAGGGACTCAGGTGTAAAATCAACAGGTAACACGGAAATTCACGACTCTGGGAGTAGTTGTAACCTTGAGACTGCGTAGGTAACTAAATGTTCTTGTTAAGTGTGTGTGTGTGTGTGTGTGTGTGTGTGTGTGTGTGGGTGGGTGGGTGGGTGTTAGTAGTAAGCTAAATGCACACACTTCATCTCACTAAAGTAAAAATAAAGTAAAGCTTCTCTCTCTCTCTCTCTCTCTCTCTCTCTCTCTCTCTCTCTCTCTCTCTCTCTCTCTCTCTCTCTCTCTCTCTCTGTGTGTGTGTGTGTGTGTGTGTGTGTGTGTTCTCCATATACTTTTTGGTCAGTTTATGTCTCCTAGCATGATTTACGAGAACAGGCTGGTGTGTTAGAGTGTGCGTGGGTGCGTTGTGCGGTGTGTGTGTGTGTGTGTGTGTCATGAAGCAGGAAGCTGTGGTATCTGTGAGTGTGTAACTGGCTACTCGTCCTTCCCTCCCCCCACCCCCATCACCACCACCTCTCCAGTCTCCACCACTCCAAGTCATCATTACCACCACCACCACCACCACCACCCAGCTCCTTGCAATGACAGTAGGAAAGATTGGGAACAAAAAACTCTTGCCGTGTGTTTTTTGTGTGCCAGGT
Organism: Scylla paramamosain; assembly: GCF_035594125.1. Lineage (NCBI taxonomy): Eukaryota > Metazoa > Arthropoda > Malacostraca > Decapoda > Portunidae > Scylla > Scylla paramamosain. Next base: position 9,482,516 of record NC_087173.1, read on the forward strand.
TTTTCTGCTACTTGTTGTGTCTTTGTTGTTGGTGTGTGAGTTTGCGTTCATCTTTTGTTCAACACGTGGAGATTCTGTGTATGATTGACTGACTGACTGAGCAACTAGATGAATGAATGGCTGGCTGACTGATTAATTGACTGACTGACTGATTAACTGTTTCATTGATAGGATGATTGAGTGACTGACTGGCTGGCTGACTGATTAATTGACTGACTGAATGATTGATTGATTGATTGAGTGAACGGTTGCCTGATTTACTTGACTAATTGAATGGCTGACTGATTGATTAATTGAGTGATTGACTGGCTGACTTTACTAACAACATAAGAAAGACAGCAAATGATTAAAAAAAACAACAGATAGCAAATATAATAAATAACTTTGCAATTCTCATAAATCATTCCGGAAAACCCTCACAGATATCAAAAGTCTCATAAACTGTGAAAATCCAGATAAATATTTTCAGAACTCTCATGATATCTAAATCCTTATTGTAAACCATTCTCAATCTCTCATAAACTATTTCAAAACTTTCCTCATTCATCCCGGAGAAAAAAAAAATCATGATGTAGAGTTCCAAAAATTCACATAAACGTATAAATAAGTGAATGAATAGTTGAATAAATAAATAAATAAATAAATAAATAAATAAATAATCCAAAATCGTCATAGAAAATAAAAAAACTTTCCTGATCCACAAAAAAAGAGAATTGTCGTCATAAATCAGTTTTTAAATCCACAATAAGTCATTTTGATCAACTCTTCACTAAACTTGCACCAATAAATAAATAAATAAATAAAAACACATCAAAGAATAAATATGTATTTGTCTTAACTCTTTTTCCATGTCCAATTTTCTATCTTTAGCCAGCTTCCCTGATACACAAGTACAGAAAAAAAAATAAATAAATAAATAAAATGAATAAAAAACCGAAAGACACGTTTCCTCTCAGCATCAAGATATAACTTTTCAAACGACTGCTAATGACCGGAACCCTTAAAATAAACAGTCAGTCTCAAAATTAACAGGTTATGGTTGCTTCCATATCCTCTGATACATAAAAAAGCAAAACAACAATGGAAAGAGACAGACACGTTTTGATTCAGCATTAAAATTTACCTTCCAAACGGCTGCCAGTGACCGGAAGCCTTGAAATAAAGCCTCGGTTATTTCTATATACGTAGATAGATAGATACTTTATTGACCCCAAACCTATTAAAATAAATAAAATATATAAAAAAAGATGCCCCAGTATAAATAACACGAATGGTCCAACTGTAAATTCAAACTGCAGTAAATTGATAGAGTGTGGTACGGACGTGGTGCAGGTACAGGGCATAATAAAAAGAAAAAAGAAAATGAAACGAAAAACAGCACTGAAAACCCCCACAGACACGCTCTCTTACACCACCGCATCAATATCTAGCATTCAGACAACTGGCACTGACCGGAAACCTTGAGATAAACAGTCAGTGTCGCTTATTTCCATATAAGTACATAAAAAAAAGCATAAAACATCACTGAAAAGCCCCACAGACACACTCCCTTTCACCACCGCATCAATATACAGCTTTCAGACCCCTGGCAGTGACCGAAAGCCTTGAAATAAACAGTTTCGACTATTTTTATAAACGTACATAATCAGAAAGGAAAAACACACTGAAAAGTCCCACAGACACGCTCCCTCTCACCACCGCATCAAAGTATGGTTTTCAGACGCCTGGCGGTTACCGGAAGCCTCACGCGCGGCGGCTCCTTGGCAGTGGTATGCAAATTCGCGGGTCCCCGAGGGCGTCAGGTAATTGAGCGGTGCATCCTGTCCTTCAGGTGACCAGGGCTGAGGCAGGGCGTCTTCAGGCGAGATGTGAGGAGAGAGAGAGAGAGAGAGAGAGAGAGAGAGAGAGAGAGAGAGAGAGAGAGAGAGAGAGAGAGAGAGAGGGCGGGGGAGGGGAAGGATGGAAGGAGTGAAGGAGGAAGGTTGCGGAGGGTAGGTGTATGGAGAGAGAGAGAGAGAGAGAGAGATCACACCTCACCAACTATTCGCTATCTTGCACCCAAAGCACATACACACACACACACACACACACACACACACACACACACACACACACAAAGCGGGAGGGAGAGAGGGAATGACTAAATAGCCTACAATGTCAGAGGAATATGATTAGTGAACAGGTTTCTTTTATCTCCAACTAGATTTGGTTGGTTAGAGAGAAAGAGTTCGTAGAGTTAACTTACTGAGATGCGAACCGAGAGACTGAATGAAATGATTTATGATTTTAGAGGTATAAAGTTGAAGGAGGAGGAAATTGAAGTTGAGGAAGAACCACAAGAAGACAAAGGAAATTTCATGGAGGCCTAAATGGAAAATAAACAGGAGATGGACTATGACGGACGGGGAGAAGGGGGAATGGGGCTCAGAATCGGTGGTCACGTGACAGGCGCTTCGGTGATAGGTAAATAGTGAACACAGTATATCTCTCCTCCCTTCTGTCTGTAGTTAGTTAGTTACATAAGAGAGCAACCAGCCCAAGGAGTAATCGGGCAGCTTTGTTGGTAATTCAAATGACGTGACGAGTGTTGTATTGTGATGCTGTTAAAAAGAAAGAAGGAAAGAAAAGAAGGCAGAAAGAAAACGGAAAAGGAAATGAAAAAAAAAAAAATCTTGTGGTGACTATTAATTTCGTTCTTGTTTTTTGTACGTTCTTCGTCGCCCACAACAACAACAACAACACAGCTAGCCCCACCATCACCAACACCATCATCACCACCACCATCACCACCTCCTCCTCTTCCTCTTCCTCCTGACCACCACTTAATACACACAACACAACAACACACATCAACACGCAACACTGTCCTTTCATCATTGCCAGGGCCTCAGCATGTCCCTCACCCCCTCCCTCAGGAAAGCCCTTCGCCCCCCCCACTCCCACTCACCCTTCACAGCTCCCTATCCTCCCCCTCCCCCCCTCAAGTACCCTACCCCAGTTGCATCACCCCCCACAGTCCTCTCGCACTTAATTTGCCCCTTCCTCTGTCCCCACAACTTTGATCAGTCTTTCCTTCTCTGACTTAAGGTAACCTAACTTGGTAACTTTGTGTCCCCTCCTCGAACTTCACCTAATCTAACAAAAACATAGTCTAACTTAACCTAACCTAACAGAACCTAACCTAAAGAGTCAATATGCTCTACCATACTGTCCTCTCCCCCTTACGTAATATAACATAACGTACACTAATTTATCCTAACCTTATTTAGTATAACTTATGCTAACCTAACTTAACTTGTCCCAACCTCACTTAACCTAACCATAACCTATTATTACTAAACCTATTCCAACGCAACCTAACTTTAACCTAACCTAACTTAACCTAACATAACCTAACATACCCTAACCTAACCTAACCTTAACCTAACCTAACCTTAACCTAACTTAACCTAACCTAATCTAACCAAAGACAGTTCGCCCTCATCCCCTCCAATTAAGCACGGCAGGTAAGACACAGGTAGGAGTAGAGGTGCAGGTGAGCGCGTCAGTCTGCATCCGCCCCTTGAGACTACCTGTACTACCTACTACCTGTTCCCACCAATTATGATACAGGTGAGTGTCCCTTCCCTGGCCAAGTGAGACAGAGAGAGAGAGAGAGAGAGAGAGAGAGAGAGAGAGAGAGTCCCTTCCCTGGCCAAGTGAGACAGAGAGAGAGAGAGAGAGAGAGAGAGAGAGAGAGAGAGAGAGAGAGAGAGAGAGAGAGAGAGAGAGAGAGAGAGAAGAAGAAGAAGAAGAAGAAGAAGAAGAAGAAGAAGAAGGAATTACGTAGTTAAGCCCATCTTGTTTTGTTTTGAATTGCACACACACACACACACACACACACACACACACACACACACACACACACACACACACACACACACACACACACGGACAGAGAGAGAGAGAGAGAGAGAGAGAGAGAGAGAGAGAGAGAGAGAGAGAGAGAGAGAGAGAGAGAGAGAGAGAGAGAGAGACTACCTGTGGATTTGTGCAGTCAAGTCCATCTAGCTCTATTAATTAATGATATACTGTTTTTTTTTTTTTTTATGGTTTAATTGATGTTTTTAAGGATGCTGTGTTGTGTAAGCTTTGTATAAACTGGAAGAGAGGATGTGTGTGTGTGTGTGTGTATGTGTGTGTGTGTGTGTGTGTGTGTGTGTGTGTGTGTGTGTGTGTGTGTGTGTGTTAACAGTACCGTAGCAACGCAATCCATGACTCACTCCATCCTGTGTACTCCTCCGCTCCACCGCTATCCACATCCCCCCCCATCCACTCCCATCCACACTCCACCTCTCCCTGCTCCACTTCTCCCTCCCTCTCTTTTCTTGCACTCACCACAACTCGCCACATTCCTTCGCTCGCCGCCACGTCCATCTGTCATCCACCTTCTCATCCACTCTCACCCAATCCGCTTTCATCCACTTTCATCCACTCCACCTCATGAGTTATGAGTGGTTATTCTCTTTCTCGTCACATCCAGTCTCTCTCTCTCTCTCTCTCTCTCTCTCTCTCTCTCTCTCTCTCTCTCTCTCTCTCTCTCTCTCTCTCTCTCTCTCTGATATTATCTCCCCCTTCCTCTTCCTTTCTTTCCCACAAACGTAAATTTTTCCCCCTCTTTCCCCTCTCACTTCCCTATTTACTCTCCCTTTTCCCTCCCTCCCTCCCTCCTCCTCCTCCTCCTCCTTTATCTCACATTCTTACATCCCCTAACTCCTCCCTTTACATCCTCCTCCTTTTCTTCCTCCTTCTCCTCCTCCTCCTTCTCTTCTCCGACCTTCCCATCTACAGTAAGGTCTTCCGGTACTCTTTCCCTACCCCCCAAACATCCTTCTCCTCCTCCTCCTCCTCCTCCTCCTCCTCCTCCTCCTCTTCCTCTTCTTCTTCTCCCTTCTTTCAATCTTTAAGGAAGTTGTTTAGCCTTAAGGGAAAACAAGGCAAGGAAATCACTTCGCTTTAACTTAACTTTTTTTTTCTTTTCTTCTTTTTCTTTCTTTTTTTTTTTTTCCTTCAGTGTATTTCATCTCAAAGTTAATTCCGGCGTACGTGTTTCGCCTCCCTCTTCATTATTTTTGCTTCCTTTTAGATGTGCGAGTGTGAGCTGAGGTGACTTTGTGTGTCTGCGATGAGGGAGGAAGCTATTGGGCAAGGAAGTGATAGTGTTAAAAATGACAATTGTGTGATATTTTTATTTTTAGTTATTTTGAAAGTATCAGGTGTGTGTTGGGGGGGAGAGAAGAGGAGGAGGAGGAGAAGAAGAAGAAGAAGAAGAAGAAGAAGAAGAAGAAGAAGAAGAAGAAGAAGAAGAATAAGAAGAAGAAGAAGAAGAAGAAGCGAACAAGCAGGCAAGGAAGTAAACAAACGAGAAGAAAAGAAAGAATAAAGAAAGAAAAAGAAACGAAATGAAACGAAACGAAAAAGAAAAGAAAAAGAGGAAAAACTGCTTAATTATTACTACTTAGTAAGAAAAGGAGGAGGACAACAACAACAACAACAACAACAACTACTACTACTACTACTACTACTACTACTACTACTACTGCTACTACTACTACTACCCCCACTACAAAGACAAAAACAAAAACAAAACAAAAAAGAAGGAAGAAGGAAAATAATAACAATAGTAGAAAAAAGATGTTGGCGATGAAGAGAGAAATAGCTTTAATTAACGCTGATTACACCAGGCCGGGATGAGCCAGAGCTGTGGTGGTGCTGGGAATACTAACAAGCCACTAACTCCTCTAATCTACTCATCACGGGAGCGTCATTCAACTCATCTGCATGTATTAATCAACTTGGCTTCTGTTACTTGTGTCTACTTATTCAACTTTTCACTCGTTTGTTTATTATATTGTTAATTTACTTCATATTTTTATGTATTTCTCCTACTCTTCATTTTGTTTATCGATCTATTAATCATGTTATTATTATTATTATTACACACACACACACACACACACACACACACACACACACACACACACACACATATATATATATATATATATATATATATATATATATATATATATATATATATATATATATATATATATATATATATATATATATATATATATATATATATATATATATATATATATATATATATATATATATATATATATATATATATATATATATATATATATATATATATATATATATATATATATATATATATATATATATATATATATATATATATATATATATATATATGTATATATATATATATATATATACTCGTATATATATATTTGTTCTGTTCTTCATTCACTTCATTCACTTTGAAACTCGTCCATTTAACTTATTTGAGAATAACAGTTAAGATTTTGTTTTTCATTTATAAAGTCTTTACAATACATAATCAGATGAATAAATAGATAGATAAATGAGTAAAATAAATAAGAAATAAATGTTAAATAATTATTGCACCATTCATATCATAAAGTTAACTATACATATCTCATGTTTCCATTCTCTTAACAAACTTTTCACACAAAAAAAATAATAATAATGATAAAATACACGCACACACAAAAAAAAAAAAGAGAAAAAAAAAAAAAACGCAAACCTATCCACTCCTTTATATCTTAGCTTAATTTTACACACTATCTTTACAAGTGCAACATAAACACACACACTGTATCCTGACAAGGTGTGAGTACGATATCTTTCTCTACCTGCTTACCTGGGCAACGATAAGGCAGGTGAGGTGCAACAAACAGCTTGATAAACACGCTACAACACGCTGGGGTCAGCTATAAAGATACTATGTAGTTTTAGTGTGTTATTTTTAGCTGTGTCTGAGATACCGTGGCTTAGTGAATGAGTGGAGGGGTAAAGGAGAGCGTAAAGGAGTAAACATCAGTGAGAAAGTTAAGAAAGCAGTAAAGGAGTGAAGAAAGAAATGAAGGAGTAAAGACAGGAATAAATGAGAGTAGAAGAAAATAAAGGATTAATGAAAAGACGAAATCAGTAAAGGAAGGAGTAAATGACAGAAGAAAAGGAGTAGAAGAGTGATGAAAAGAGGAAATGACTAAAAGAAAGGAGTAAACAAAGGAGTGAAGAAAAAAATCAAAAGAGTAAAGGAGTTTAGAAAAGAGGAACATAAGTAAACAAGTAAGAGTAAAGAAAAGAAGTTAAGTACAATAAGTGTGAAAGAAGAGAAAGTGCAGAGGAGGGGAGAGAAGAGAAAAATCGAAGGAAGGAAGGAGAGAGGGAAAAAAAGAAGGGAAGGAAGGAGGGAGAAAGGGAAAAAAAGGTAGGGAAGGAGGGAAGGAGGGAAGAAAGAAGGATGTGAGGGGGGAACGTTACAATTCACAGGTGTGGGTTAATATACACCTGGGCACACCTGGGCAGGACTTTGTTTACCTGCCGACGCCTGGACCTCCTCTTCCACACCTGACACACACACACACACACACACTCTCTCTCTCTCTCTCTCTCTCTCTCTCTCTCTCTCTCTCTCTCTCTCTCTCTCTCTCTCTCTCTCTCTCTCTCTCTCTGTTCCTTGTCTTTATAACTGTCTGAGAGACCTATCGATGTATCTCTCTCTCTCTCTCTCTCTCTCTCTCTCTCTCTCTCTCTCTCTCTCTCTCTCTCTCTCTCTCTCTCTCTCTCTCTCTCTCTCTCTCTCTCTCTCTCTCTCTCTCTCACACACACACACACACACACACACACACACACACACACACACCAATAAAACACCCTCTTTAACACCCGCGGGCACCTTTAACGGAGAATATTCTGAGTTAAAGGCGCAATGACGTCTCCTTAACCTAACCTCACCTGACCTTGAACTAAAAAAAAAAATAGAGAAAAAAAGAAGAAATAAGATTAAAATGCTGGCTAATATTTTTTTCATTTTTTTTCCCCCTGAACCGGTTTTCGCTGGTCAATATTCGCTCTTGTTAGAAAAGGTGTGTTTTTTTTTTTTTTTTTGTTCCTTACGCATCTCCCGCCGTAAGATCTGATAAGGTCGACTATATCTTATTGTTGTATTGGGTCTTAGGACTTAATGAAACGTGGAACAGGTGCGAGATTCCTCAGGTGAGTGTGGAATTTTAACTTTTATTTTTATTTATTCTTTTTTTAATAAACTTATACACGTGAAATATTTACAAGGTTCTTTTACTTTGCCTCAGAGTTTTATTGAGTTTTGGAACTTACTGAAACGTGGAGAAGGTGCGAAGTTCCTAAGATCAGTGTGAAATTGTAGCTTCTTTTTATGAATCTGTAGATGGATTCTTATAACATTCATCTTATTGTTTTATTGGATTTTTGTAACTTAATGAGATGTGAAATAGGTGTTAAATTCCTTAAGTGTGAAATTATAACTTTTTACAAATATACAGACGCAAGATTTTTTTTTTTTTTTTTAAGGTTCTTTATCTTACTCTTTTTAAGGGAATGGTGGGAACTTACTGTGACGTGAAAAAGCGTGAAATTCCAGTAAGTGCAAAGTTATGATACTGTCCACCTTCATTTTTCTCTTATGCAGCTCATGAAGGAAGGTCTAATAAGGCTGAGTTTATCTTATTGTTATGCTAGGTGTTAAGTCTTAATGATACGTGAGACAGCTGTGAAATTTCAGCTGAGCATAAACTGTAACTGTTGTGCATGAGTAAGTATGAGTGAGTGTGAGTGAATGTTGAATAAATTAAGTACATGTGTGAGTGTGGAAGTAAAATGTTGGGTAAATGTTTGAGAATGAGAAAATATTGAGTAAAAGAAGATGGCGAGTAATGAGAAAATAGTGAAAGAACGAGGAAATATCAAGTAAACGAAAAAAAAAATGTTAAATAAATTATGAGTAAACACAAATTACTTTTTTTTTTCGTGATGCGGATTTAATATCATGACAATAAACTTTCCCATTCCATGTCTTACCAACAGTGTCATTGCTACGTGTGTTTCCAAACCGATCTCATTCCTTCTTGTCCTGAGTTACAAACACGCGTCACATCACCATCACCACAGTCCTTGCACCTCTCAGGTTTACACACACAGACACACAGGGACAAACACCCGTCCGTAGACACACAAACACCACCACCGTGTGTACATTTGTGATCACAGGGACGTACACAAGGCCACACGTTTGGACACACACCTGGGCCACGCACTGCACCCGGCACGCGATGGGGAGGAGGCGAGGAGAGGTGAGTGTACTGAGTAGCGAGACACCTTCCCCCTCCCCGATGCTCCTTGGCTGACTGACTGACTGTGTGTGGCTACCAGCACCACCACCACCAGCGCTACTACACGCTGACCACGTTGCACCCCTCCCTCTCCCCCCGCACCCCAGCAAACGCCTTGCGGTAAGAGGAGCACCAGCGCCGCCTAACAATATCACGATGACCAGGAGCTGCACAAGAAGTGTCTCCAAGGTGACGCGGGGGGCGGTGCGGGGATTGGCATGCCCACCGCGCGCCCCGCCGTGATGGAGGCCCCAATTGCCCCTCATCCGCATCGCCTTGCTATCAAGTTTCTAAAATCGAAAGCAAACCCATTCCTCGGGCTTATCTCGAGGTCGTGCGTGCTGTTGAGGTAATGAGGCGGCCGGCCCCTCCCGGCTCTCCTCCGTCATGGCGGGGACAGCGGGAGCAGCCTACCTTGGCGCCGCCAGGGCCGGGACGCCAGGGAGTCGCGGCCGCCAGGACAAGGACGCCAGGCTGTGGCGAGGCGCCCACACACAAAAAAGAAAAAAAAAAAATCAAGAACCGATAATTCGTATGTAACGCGTATTACGTAAGTTTTTAATCGCTTGTTTTTAGTATGGAATGTCCGCCTGGGTCATGGCCACGCCAGCCCGCAGCGGCCACCACACCACGCCTCGCCGCACGTCGCCCGCTGCGTCACATCGACATGCGGCGCAGAGCCTCGGCCCGCACACATGCCTGGGTTCCTGACGCGACACACTGTACTGCACGAGTAGGTCTAGGGCACGCTCCTCGTAGGGTGTGATGTACCAATAGGCGAGTAGCCGTGGTGCTCAACTCCGTCTCACCGGTGCCAGTACGTGTCGCGTTATTCCTCGCCCCCTCACTGCCACGTGTCATGGCTGCGGTACTACGTAACATTTGTGCACATCCTCACTCTTCAAAATATACAGGCTGCATTAGTCTGTATACGTGACAGGCGACAGGCTCCGCAAGTGTGGGCTGAACAATGAAAAGTGTCAGATTGTCAGCATATATGTGCATACTTAGGGATGGACAAAGTGGTGGGGCGTTCCGTGCTCGCCCTCCCCTCACAGGCACAGCGAGGGACACAACACCTATACTGCAACTCACTCATGGCAGGAGACCGTCAAGGCAAGGCTGTGGGGGAACTAGAGTGGTTTGTGGATAATAAATACAGGGAGGGCTAAGGAAGGGAATCCTCCGATGAGCTGATAGCCAAGGGGCGTGGCAGTCACTCGACCATAGAGACCATTATCCTTATAAGGAAGGTCCACAGCATAGTAATACCCAGGAAGAGAGAGTCTTAAGCTTCCTTGGTAATGCCCTAGCTACACGTCAGGACCAGTCAGGACTTGTAAAGCTATCACTGGAATCATGGAAACACCTTCAGAAAACCACTTCTACTGGAACCTATTGTAAGTTGTTGGTTAGTCGAGTTCTCATGCGTGCTTGCCCCATCAGTGACGCAGAACTCTTGTACAACCATCACTGGAGTCATGGATACACCCGTGAGTGGAATGAACTCAGTAATTTGGTTAAAAATATTTAAGGATAGGATGATAGGTGGAAATATACCGGCATGTTTCATACAAGTGCAACATGTAGGCCTGACGGCTTCTTGCAGCTTCCCTTATTTTCTTGTTCCAAAACCTTAATGAAGATCACTGGAGCCTCTTGGAAGTACATACTAGCGATTAGATGCCGAATATTTAGAGAATGCTATCTCAATTAAGTTGTCACGATACACATCGCGAACTTAAAGTAAAGGACATCCCGGGGGAGAATCACACAGTATGTTTGAAAATATGTATATTTGGGATTTATACATGAGTTGATGCTTGATGTCACGACATTTACCAGTAGTTACTCCTGAATTTACATAGAAAATATCCATCAAGGGAAATGATGAGACAGTAACGTAGACTTAAATATATCATTCCAGCCTAAAAATTTGCCTTAAAACAAGCCTGGAGAGAAAGTGCAAAGTTGAAATTCTCCTAGCTCTCCTTAAAATGAGCTAGAGAAGAAGATAAGATGTTTGAATGACAATGTAAACTTCAATATATCCCTCTATTCACCTAACTTCTCTTAAAACAAGCAAGGAGAGAAAGTACAATGTTCAAATGACAAAGTAGGCTTAAATATATATACTTTCAGCCTCCAAACTTCCCTAAAAAGAAGCTAAGAGGGACGGCACACCATTCATTATGCCTTGTGTTTACTCTTGCCACCTTATAGATTCAAAAGGTGTGAATACTATTTTATGCTCTTATAGAAACAATCTTCCATATAATTTTGGGTAATCCTTTGGACTACTCTTTGCTAACTGGTAACTTCTGAGGGGCCTTTTTTCAGCCTTGTTGTCCTTGGCCAGAGCCCCCTGTTAAAAAAAAAATAAATAAATAAAAAATAATGCTAACAAATAAAAAAATGCTATCTACCTCTCACACACCACAATGCTCATGTCACTCACCTACACACTGCTCTGTAACTTCACCAAATACCAATAGTGAAGCCCTGAACTTTTGAACATTTTAGTAGTGATTATCTTCTGAACCACCAGAGATGCCATACCATACCACAGCCACCAGAAACTACACTGAATAAATAAATAAACTGCACCTTTTGGGCCATTCTCTAAAACACTTAGTTCTCTCATCACAACTATTTCAAAGGCTACAGATGATTAGGTGGGTTCTCAAGAGTGTTTCTCCTGTTAATAATGTAGAATTCTTGATGATGTCATTAGAACTATATAAACACCATTAAAAACTCTTGTAACCTCAACTAGAGCCTTTTGCAAGTAGTGGAAATGCAGCACAGAAACATTTCAGAACATGGCTCTCTTTCACCAGCTCTGAAACATCACATCTCAAGGAACAAACACAAACCTTTTCAATACCAAACTAAGAACAGATACACCTTTGACTAACACTAAGTAAGATGAAATGATTACAGTCAGAGGTATTCTAATTGATGACCTTTGCCTACTTTGCATGGGTGGGTCCATCAGGGACTCACAAAACACATTTTTTTTACTTTACTTATTAGTTCTATTTAATTTTTATTGTCCCTTATTTCTTTCACTAATTTCTATGCATTTTCTTTTACTTGCATTTATTGTTTTTTTCCACCTTTTTATTTATTTATTTATTTATTTTGTAGCATGATTTTAACTTTTTTAATCTTTTATTTCCATACGCTTTGAGGACTGCCCCATAATGCAGCTGGAAAGCACAAAACCAAATAACCAAATAAATAAAACACTCTGATGGCACCACACACCTTCATCTGCTCTCACTGTTGCCTTCTTCCTGCATGATCTGTTCGATGAGTTTCCTGCGCTCTGCCTGTCTCCTCTGGTTCATGGCAGACACTGACTCGTAATCATAGTTTGGCTTGAGGTCCACTGCTGCTTCCTTGGGTTTCCGTTCCTTGGCGTCTGGTTTCTTGGGCTCAGCAGTCATGTGTGTTACCTCAATGGGTCTGCCTAACATACCCTTCTCAAACTGCACAGCCATGTCCTGAGGAAGGGATATGTGCAGCATGTGATATTCCATCCAATCACATAAACAAGATGATGATGATGATGATTCCATGACTCAATATCTACAAGCCTACTCAGCCATCACATGTGTTACCTCAATGGGTTTCCCTAACATGTCCTTCTCAAACTGTACTGCCATGTCCTGAGGGAGACAAAGAGTGTAACATGTGACATTCCATCCTACCCCATAAACAGTGATGATATTTTTTGTATTGTTGTTTGTGCAAGAGGATTACTGGCCAGGGGCAACAAAATTATAAAAAATAAAAAATAAAAAAGACCCACTGAGGTGCCAGCCCTAAAGCAAAAAAATAATTCAATAAAAAATTTTAAAATAAATAAAAGGATTATCTAAAGTTGGAGATGATGACGATGATGATGATGATAATGATAATGATAATGATGATGATGATGATGGTGATGATGATGATGGTGATGGTGAAGATAATAATGATGATGATGACGATGATGATGATGATTATGGTGATTAAGAGGAAGAGGAAGATGAAGATTCCACAACTCATACCTACAAGCTGACAAACAACAACACCATTTAACATGAGAAGCAGATGAAGAGAATACAAAAAGTGAAGAGTTTGTAAGGAAAATGTCCATGAGTGAAACTGAATATTCTAATAGGAAAAAAGAACACTTAAATAATGGAAGAATAGTGTAAAGGAGTAGAAACGAGTGCTAGCAGACAAAAAAGGTAATGGAGTGTCTAGATAAAGTGAAATGTAAAGGAAGACCACTTGAATGAATAGTGTATGGGAGTAGAAACAAATACTAGCAGAGACAGAAAGCAGGAATAAGCAATGGAGTGTCTAGACAAGGAAATGTGGAGGATCTTCTGCTAAGGCCATCTCGGGAAATGAAGAAAGTAACAAAAGAGGAAGGTAGATAACAGATACAGCACCACTTAGTTTGTGAGCATGTGGTGCTTTGTCTGGCCCACCTCATTTTGGATTACTGGCCTAGTGTATAGATAGATCAATCATTATACTTACTGCTCCTTGTTTGGTCTTGTAATCTATTAAAGCTGTCCCCTTCTTGGTCCTCTGTTTCATCACCAATGCATTGATGTCTCCCCACTGTAAAGAAATACCCCAAATCAATATCACAGTCCACTTTACTAAGCTGTAACTATAATTTCTCAGGTAACAAAATACCCATCTAGTAATGCACATGTAGGATTCAGTAACACATAGAGGGAATCCAGTACTAAATGAAAGGGATCCAATACTGTATAAAGATGACCTGTACTGCATGAAGGGAATCCAATACAATATAAAAAGGATCAGTACTATATAAAGGGAATCCAGTACTACATTATAAGAGTCCAGGACTGCATACCTTATAAAAGAGGCGGTGAATCTCCTCCTCTGTGTAACCAGGCCAGTCCTCAGTGGCTGTCCACTTCACCTTGATCTTGTGGCCCTGAGATTCAGCACTCTTGGCCTCCTCAGACGTCCCTGGGATGAGAACAGTTACACATCAGTACCTTGCCAGTATCTTCAGCATTACCATCTCACAACAGTGTCAGTAGAGGCATAGTATGATAAGTTAAGTGGCCTCTTCAGATATCCCTGGGTTAAATATATCTTTAGCATTATCATCTTGTAAGTATTAGTGAATGCACAGTGTGACCAGTAAAGTACGCTGACCTTCACTGGTCGTCTCACACCCACCTCCCGGGGCTCCATTCCTCCCTCTCAGCTCCTCCTCCACCTTCCTGTTCACCTTCTCCAGCTCCTCCTCGATCAGCTTGCGGCCTTCCTCCTCTAGACGCTTCAACTCTCGCCGGAACCTGACACAAGAAATTCACACCACAATTATATGAGCAAGTAAAACAAATATAGGAAGCAAGCCCTTCAGAATACGCCCTTATTTTTTTGCCAGTAATATGAGTATTCACACTATCCCTCATCCATGTCAAAGAAATTCCTTACATATAACAAGGATCTGATATATACGTTCAAAAGGGATGTTTCAAGACACTTCCCCTCATAATTTTGGATATTTTTATGAACAATTTTCTTTTGGGACTGACATCCTTAGTAAACATTTTTTCTTTTGCCATCTTTTTGTTGCCCTCTGAATGTAAAAAGACAAAAAATTTAATGAACTTCAATCATGAGAATTTAAGAAAATCAAGACTGCAAAAGGCCAGAGGACCAACACAAGCCAGCTCCTGAGAAGTGCCTTATTTATTACTCTCCTCCACACAGCAAGTCAACAGCACAACACCCTCACCTCTCCTCCTCAGACAGGCGTGGTTGTTCCTGTGCCTGCCTCTCCCGCTCCTCAAGCTCTGACCGCAGCTTCTGAGTCTTGGCGTCAGCCTCCCTTGCTCGAAGTTTCGCTGCCTTACGCCCTTTGAGAAGCTTGTCGTAGGCTTTTCTTGTTCCTGGGAGATTGTAAGATACAGACAGTGTTATTCTATATTTTCCTTTTATATTTATTAATCATTTATTTATTTTTTTTTTTATGGTGTAGTATGGTGGTCCACTAGACTGTCCCTTTCATTGGGGGCTGGCAAGGCTAAGAGTGTGAATGATGTGTGTGTGTGTGTGTGTGTGTGTGTGTGTGTGTGTGTGTGTGTGTGTGTGTGTGTGTGTGTGTGTGTGTGTGTGTGTGTGTGTGTGTGTGTGTGTGTGTGTGTGTGTGTGTGTGTGTGTGTGTGTGCGGTGCCTTGTCTGGGCCAGCCTGGTACATAGATAGATATAGATAGATATATTTCTTTTTAAATAGTACACTAAATTAACTACTAGTTGCTATTCTCAACTCCAGCTTCCTTCCTCTTATCCACCATTCTACCACTCAACTCTGCTGCAATGACTACAAGGAGGCAAGACTCTATTAGTGATAAACTCCATTAATTATAGTTCATACAAACAAATGCTTATTACAGTTTACTATAAATTGATTCATACTACTATCATATTTAAACTTCAACACTATATATTTTTTCTTTTATGTAGGACAGGCACAAAAGGTCCATTATGGTGCCAGTCACTAAAGCAGAACCAAAAGATTTAGCCAAGAATAGAAAAACAAAAAAGTGTTTATGTATCTGACCTGCATCTAAAAGAACTTCCAAAATTTTCTGCAGCTGGTCAAATTCTGCAGCTGCGTCAGGGTTGTCTGGGTTTTTGTCTGGATGGCATTTCAATGCCTTCTTCCTGTAAGCTTTTTTAATCTGTAACATGAAAAAAGTAAGATAAAAATCTTTCAATATATTTTACTTACTACTAATATTACCACAAGGCATCCTTTACATTTTTTTCCCATCATAATGCTTCCTTCATATTTTTTCCCTATCTCTGTATCAAAAACCTTTCAACATATCTTGCCTACTACTAATACCACTACTATTATTATTAAGACAAAAAGTCTTCTGCACTGCATCTATTTCCCCATTACAATGCTTCCTCATTTTTTTCTTCCCAAATCTATAGTAAAATCCTTACAACATATTTCATCTATTATTATTATTATTATTATTATTACTACTACTGACACAAAGTCTTTTGCACCTTTACTTTTCTCTATTACAATGCTTCTTTGGCTCTTCTTCCTAAGTCTGTATTAAAAACCTTTCAACATATTGGTAAAATTGCAGTTTCATCCAATATCCCCAATCTCTACCCACACCCCTCCAACCTCTCCAGCAAGCCTGGGTGGCCTGTGGGTTTTTTTTTTTTTGGGGGGGGCACATACGAGTGATATATAGACTTTGAAAATGTAGGGAAATTTCCCTAGAAGTAAAGGAAATTTCCTAAATGTAGCAAACCAAAAACCTATTATAACCAGGAGGCTGTGCCCCCCTTGAACCCCAACCATTAGTATATTCAAACACAACCACAAAGCTAAGGTAACCTAACCTAACCTTACCTATCCTAACCTAACTTAATTCCGTCCCGACCTTATTATTCATTTGCAACAAGGTAATATGGGGTTAGAAATGCTCATAGCAGTGTGATCTAGACCGTGAGACACTTCATACTTACATGCGGTTTATTGGAGGAAACTGCAATTATACCAACATATTTATCTACAATTACTAACAATTACTACTACCACTACAATTGGTAATACAAGAGTCTTTTGCACCTCTCTCTCTTTCTCTATTACAATGTTTCCACAGTCAGTTTTTTTATCACTGTATATTAGAAACCTTTCGATATATTTTACCTACTCATACTACCACTACTATTATACTACTACTATAACACAAGGCTCCTCACCTCAGACTCATTTGCCCCGAGGGACAACCCGAGTATCTCATAAATGTCCAGCTTCATCAGCTCAGTATACTTCTTTTTGGACATTTTCAGAACGTGTTATTGCGTGTGAATGACTGAGAGAGAGAGTGAGCGAGTAGTGTCCTGAGTAACCACCACGTCTGCTGCCCGCCTGTTTGTTTACCTCTCTCTCTTTCTTTCTCTCTCTCGGATTTTTTTAATGACATGCGACTTTTGAACGGAGCAGTATTTTCTAGGTGACTCGGTTCACACGATTTATGGGAACCTACAGGCATCGTGCAAACATAAGTCATGTAAAAGAAAAAAACATTAAAAATGATAGGAAGAAAGGAGGTTAGGGTACTTTACCAGTTAAATTGCACTATTTTGTCATAAAATCTGTAGTATCAAGAATTTATTTACGTGAATGATGCTAACACCTAAATATCATATTATGATTAATAAGAGAGGAGAAAAGGGAGGGAGGAAAAAGAGGGAGAAAAAGAGGGAGAAGATTCTTGAGTAACGACACGGGAGGGAGCACCGTGTCGAAAGCAACATTCGTGAAAATCTTAACTCAACCTTCCAAGGCGCTCATAGCTCCGGGTTATGTATACTGACGGGGTCTAGAAGTTTTTTTACGGATGAGTTTTACAACAATAACAAAAGTTCTTTTTCTTTACGAAAAAAATTGGGTTGGGCGCCTTGTGAAGGAATTAGATTTTCAGTGAATCGCCCTTACTACAGATACGAACGTCTTAAGGACTTAATAACTTGTGGTAACCTCAAGTGAACCTGCCGGGCCTGGGAGGACTGAGGTGAGGGAACGTGTGCACTTCGCTGCTTGAAATTTAAAGTTTCTGTCTTAGAGGTGTAGTTGTCCTTCTCCGCTGCCCTCTGAGGCAAAGCCGACCTTCACTCTGCGGCAGGCACTGAGGCACTTAAGCCGGGCAACGGTGTAGCTGTAGGTTAGTGATCGTGAGGCAGCACACCCCGGCACTCATTGGTTCGGAGATGTGGCCACGCATATGTCCAACTTTCTATTGAGATTTCCAGTATTCACTCCCTTGATGTTACGAATGTATGCTGGGAGGCAGTTGGATTGGCGGTCGCCCTTGCTTGAAACAATGCTGTGCCGGGGGCCCTGTGGGGCAGTTTGTAGGGAGGTGGAACTGGCACATTTTCTTTTGTTGTTGCATTCCTACTTCTGAGTGAATGTGTGTGGTGATTGGTAAATATTAAGAAGAGTCGTGTGGCCCTATTTCATATATATATATATATATATATATATATATATATATATATATATATATATATATATATATATATATATATATATATATTTTTTTTTTTTTTTTTTTTTTTTTTTTCTCCCAGTTCCTACCTCTTACAGCGTTGGGGACCTGGTGGGAAAGCAGGGTTTTTGGGTGAGAAAAGCAAAAATTTAGCCAAATACTGCCTTTTACCTCCAGAATTAAATAGGGAGCTGCATTACTGCTGCTGCAGCTCTCATATTTACCAGTTTAGTTAGGTTAGGTTTTATCTTTAAGATTTTTATTTGGATGGGACAGTGGTTTTCACTTATTTTCCAGGTACATATAATTTTTATATTCTATTATTCTTTCCATTGAGTATAATTTCTATTTTCTGAGTCTTACCCAGTAATTGATTTTTTATCATTTTGTTGTCTTGCTTGTCAGATGTTTTTGTGCATGAGGTGAATGTCCTTTGTGATTTAGTTGATATGTTTGCTTGGAGCAGCTCCACACCATTCCCTGTGGAAGATTAAAAGGAAAAACTATACTATAGAACAAATAAAAAAGTACTGACAGGATTGCACCTTAAAGCTACACAGCCTAGAGTTGTGATGGCCTGGCAGGATCACAGCTCAAAATAATCCAGCCCAACAGTCCTCAACTCATGATAGGGTATCTGTGTAGCTTTTCTATCATTATTAATTTCCAGATTTTGGTCGGAATTACTGGAAATGGTGAGATCTAGGATGGGGACAGCTGTATATGCATCTACTTATCGTTTGAAACTGTAGTTCTAGCATATGTCATATATGTCTTGAATATCTTGAAAGGAAAATAATACCTTGTGATATTTTTTGTAAATATGTACTATTTTTTTATTATACTTTTCAGAAACAATAATGTGAAGGAAGGCACAACAGCACCACCACCATGACAATCCAGGACTTTGTAACCTCCCTGACAGACAACCCATACTTCAGCGCCGGGTTTGGCCTGTTCGGGGTGGGTGCGGGGGCAGCAGTGATGAGGAAAGGGTACATGGTGGGTATAGGTGTTCACTGTTTGTACATACTAGGACCACTTTGCTCTTGTCCCTCTCAGCAAACACACTTGATGGCTGCCCCAAAAATAAGCCAAATCATTGGTTACTGTCAAATGTTACTTGTGGACTTCACACCTCAGAGCAGCCATATAGAAAGTGAGATTTTCAAAAAATTTTAATTGCAGTCTTAATATTGTTTTATGCTAATAATTTCCTTTATTTATATGCATTCAGACATTGTGTGCTTGTGCATAATGCTTTAAATTGTGTATGGTTTTATTACATATACTTTTCAGGTCATCTAGATATTTCCTATTAGATGCACAGTATAGCTGTGAAAGGCTTTTTTGTCACCATTTTCAGTAATTATATAGGTATGGTATACATCTGTAAGGCTCATGTCCAATGTTACTGTAAAGTGTTTGGTGTATAAGTCCTTTTTCCCTGCTGGCAGATGGGTATGATTCTGTTCCGCCGGCACTACATGACAACACTGGAGGTGCCATGCCGAGACAAGTCCTACCAGTGGCTGCTGCAGTGGATTACCCACAAGGGGGCCAAGAAGACACAGCACCTCAGTGTGGAGACAAAATTCCAGCAAATAGAGACTGGCAAGATCACGACACGCCATGACTTTATTCCCAGCGTGGGTGAACATTTCTTCTGGTGAGTGTATGGATGCATAGGTCTTGTAGTTATGTGTTATTTACCACAGAATCATTTGATGTTTGTTTTCATGGCCATTTTGATTCCCCTCTTTTCTCTTTGAGCTTTGTCTGAAAGTGACTGTAAACCAAGGACACCCTCTTGTTTTCCTTTTGCTGTACATACTGATGAAGATCTGGTGCTGCTGTTTGTGTTAAGGACTTAGGATAAACTAAATATGACATCTGGTATACTGCACTGCAGTGAATTATAAAAGCTTCAAGGTATATATCTTAGATATTATCTTAAAAGAACACTTAATTTAGTTTAGATGGAAGCTTTGAGGCTAATGGGTATGATGGTGGGGCAGGTACGGGGGCACCTGGCTGAAGGTAGAGCGCACTCGTGAGCAGCACACGCTGGACCTGCAGCATGGCACACCTTGGGAGACTGTCACATTCACTGCCTTTGGCAAGCAGAAGCAACTCTTCCATCGCATAATCTGTGAAGGTGTGTACTTGTGCAGTGTTCCAATAAATGTATATATTGCCCACAGGTTTCAGCACCTGACAAACACTTTTATTATTATATGTTCAGATAAAGAACATAATTGGTGAAGTAGTTATGTGAGGATTTCAATATTGTGTATAAACAAAGATGTCAAGTAATATCCTCATGGCCATTAGTAGAGTTCCATCTGCTTTGACTTAAAATATATTTCGGAGGCATTACTCAAGTTTTACTGAGACAGGGACAAGGTGTGAAGTGGTATGCTGATTTATCCTGGAAATATTGCAGAATTGATGGAGTATGATAACCGAAGACTGTAGGTGGGGTACAAGTTGTTTGAGTTAGTTGTAAAATGGGTGTATTGTACTCAGGACTCAGCTCATTTCATTTATGATTATTGTATTGTCTTTTCTTTGTCTTCCATGAACTGGCTCTTGAGTGGTATCAGTGATGGTGATGACAGTTAACATTATTTAATTATGTAATATACAGAATTCAACTAGGCTGTAATTTTGTTTTTCTCCATTAAAATCAATGTGTAAGTGGCTGAAAGTCATATTTGATTACATCAGACCTAACCCCTCAATGCACAGTGGACTTTTGAGTTTCTTTTGCCAAGAGTAAATATACACATACACATTAGAGTAAGGCAAAGGAAAAATCATCCTGCACTGAGACATAACAATCTTTTCAGGTATAAGGGAACATGGATACGAATAGAACGGACAAGATCACAGCAAACTTTAGACCTCCATATGGGTGTTCCCTTCGAAAATGTCAAACTCACTTCCTTTGGCAAGAATAAGGATCTTTTCCTTGATATTTTAGCTGAGGGTTAGTGTTGCATTGCCTCTGGTTTCCAAGGTGCAGCTGTACCTTGAAATTCACCCTGAAATTCACGATGCAACTAGTGAAAAGTTGCATTAGTAGTATTATATATTTATATATATATTCATGCACTCTGTGGACCTTTGCTTCACTCTTTGTTAGCCTTGACTGGTGCCCCTCTTACATAACAGAAAAATTCTATGCACATTTCTACAAGTTTTCAATAATGTGTATGAATTCTTCCATTGCAGCCCGTGACTTGGCAGTGAAACAGAATGAAGGAAAGACCATCATGTACACAGCATATGGCTCTGAATGGCGGCAGTTTGGCAATCCTCGTAAGCCCAGGCCACTCAACTCCGTAGTTCTGGATGAAGGAATTGCAGAGCGGATACTTACAGATGTGCAAGATTTCATGAATAATCCTGAGTGGTATTCCAACAGAGGTAAGAGAGGGGGAAAATATATTCAGTCATTGTTTATAGATTTTTATTCATGGCATATTATCAGTCCTTGTTTATTGTTAGCAAGTGAAAAAAAAACCTTGCCAAGAGTTTGAATTGAATATCAAGAGTATTTGGAAATTTGATGACAGGATGAAGTTCCTTGAAATATTAAGTGTCTGACATGCCACTTGTTAGAAGAGAGGTGCCATATGACAAGTACATATGTTCTCATGGTATCTCATGTGTAGTGTCAGTGTTATTATTTGCATTGCATAATTGGTGTTGCTGCCCAATCTGAAACATTAGCCCATTAGTTCAGACCTTCCAAACCAGCCATATCCAATTATGCCAACCTTCCCTCAACACTCAACTGAATCTGTACAGTGGACATCAGACTCCTATGCACATACACTTTTAAGAGCTTGATATTTTTTGGATATGGTAATAAATTCTACATGTGTATTTTTCAATTTCCACTTCATTATGTAACTCATTTTCTTGCCTCAACTTTCCATGACTTGAACTCTATCGAGAGAGAGGTTTCAAGACATTTATCCTCCAATTTTTTATGATCCTTTTGACCTAACTTTAGGCACTGGCACTCTCAGTTGGCCTTTATTATTATTATTATTATTATTATTATTATTATTATTATTATTATTATTATTATTATTATTAATATTATTATTATTATTATTATTATTATTACGGTTTTTTTT
Organism: Scylla paramamosain; assembly: GCF_035594125.1. Classification (NCBI taxonomy): domain Eukaryota; kingdom Metazoa; phylum Arthropoda; class Malacostraca; order Decapoda; family Portunidae; genus Scylla; species Scylla paramamosain. The sequence continues at coordinate 9,504,983 of NC_087173.1, forward strand.
TTAGCTATTTTTGTTGCCTGTGCCCATAAAGAAAAAGAAAAAAACTCAGTCTGCAGATCCACACTGTGAGCTGCTTTGTCTTCCAGGAATTCCATATCGGCGAGGGTACTTGCTGCATGGCCCACCTGGGTGTGGCAAGAGCTCCTTCATCACAGCACTGGCAGGGGAGCTGCAGCTGGGCATCTGTGTCCTTAATCTTAGTGAAAGAGGACTTACTGATGACAGACTCAATCACTTACTGGCACTTGCTCCTGAGGTAAGGAACCATCTTTAGCACAGTGGTGAAGACAATTACAGTGGTGAAATAGGAAGTACTTGACTTCCTGTGCCTTAAAAAAATATACTGTGATGTGGAGGTGGTAATAAGATGACATTATGACTGACTTACTGGATACTAAATGTACTGTGAGGAAGATTTGTAAGTTTTCTTGTATAAGCAACATGTCTTATCATATCAGATTTGTCAGACGGGACAGTGCATGGCGAATGTGTCCCTGCCTTGGTCCCTGTATCTGTGGCTGTAAGGTTGTTATGTAGTTTACCACAGTGTTTAGTTAATCCATCAGCACAATATAGTCCTATCTTTCCATTGGTTCTAAGATGCAAGTAAATAGATTTGCAAGGATGTGCATATATTGACTGTTCTTGGAGGCCTAATTGAACAGAAGTTTATATTTCACCCAACAGAACACTATAATCCTGTTGGAAGATGTTGATTCAGCTTTCACAAATAGAGAGGAAACTGCAGAAGGTATGTGTACATGGGAACAGTTGCTCTTGAATTGTTGGTTATCACTTGTTTATGTCCTCATATTTTACAGTATTTTTGAGTGTTTGTTCATTTTTACTAAGACATCATCTTTCACTGCATTACATTTTTTTTTTTTTTTTTTTTCATTTTTCATTTCAACAGTGAAGGCAGCATATTCTGGGCTGAACAGACTGACCTTCAGTGGACTGTTGAACTGTCTTGATGGTGTTGCATCTTCAGAAGCAAGGATAGTGTTCATGACAACCAATTATCCTGAAAGGTATGGTTTTAAATATAAGTTAAGGTAAAAGTTGTACTTTTGAGAAAACTCTAATCTAGTATAAGCCTAAATGATGAAAATACAAAATGGTCAGTTTTTTCTTTTTACCTAAAGATTTACATTTTTCTATTCTGTCAAAATAGCTCATTAACTTTGTTTTTTTGCTTTTTCATGCATTTCTTATACCAGGCTAGAGTTTTCCCACTAGTACATACATTAAATTTTAATATAGGCTTTGTTACCAGCTTTATGAGAAAAATACTTAATAGAATTGAACTTGTGTTACGCAGACTTGATGCAGCCTTGATCCGGCCTGGTCGTGTGGATCGGAAGGAGTACATTGGGTATTGCACGCCACATCAGCTGGTGACAATGTATCGGAGGTTCTACCCTGAAGTGCCTGTTGACACTGCATTCTCCTTCTCGGAGGTCAGTATATTCTCTTTACTTTTGCATCTCATTGTTGTCTGCCTGATTCCACAGCCACTCATATTAAAGAACACACCCCTTAATGAACACTTTCTTGACAGGTAATACAAAACCTAAAGGTGCCTGTAAGTGCTGCTACTGTACAAGGCCACTTCATGCAGCACAAAGAGGACCCCATGGGAGCACTTCATAATGCTTCAAGTTTAAAGCCTGGAGATTTAATTTAAAAACTGTATAGTAAATTAAAATCAATGTGAAATATACTGTAAATATGTATAGTGTTTGGAGTTATCCTGATATTATACATTTCTCTGTAGATGGGTAGATCATACTTATTTGTGATACTATAAACACATCCCTATTTCACAAGAGACGATTAATATTTAGAGACATATGTAATGCACTAGAATGGGTAAAGGTATTCATGGAGTATCAGATATTTTGGTACCCAATATGGCAATAATTATGTAGTAGAGGCAAAAACAAACAAGTACCGGGTGATAGTTGCTGGTGGTTGTGGAGGGAGGAATTTACGTTCTACTTGGCTGCAGCAAGAGCCAACATCCTGGTGTCATACAGAGGTACACTGCAAGCTTCATTGGCTCATACTGCAGCACTCCTATGTTCTGATATAAACCTTACTCCTGACTAATGTTGCATGCATTACACCCCAACCATCCCACAGAGTAACCCGTGACTAATATTTGCAGAGATGACAACAGGTGCTGCAGCTTCCCCACATCCCTTGGGACATTCTTGAAGAACATTGAAACAAATGACATCTTAAATATTTTTTTATATACTGTAGCAACATTCATTATTGTACATAAATAGATACCAATCTAGAAATATATGGGTATAGAGGTAAAAAGATAGATGCACACATATGAACATATAGGCAAACATACCATCTTTTCTCTCAAATACATTCAGGCTACTTTCTGATACCAACTCCTTATAAAAGAGGATCAGAATTCATCATGTTTGGGGGGAAATCTACGAAAGAATCCCTTGGTCCTCAAACCTTTAAATACTCTGGTGTAAAATTCATCTTCAGAAAAGGGCTTGTTATACTTTAAGAGATTACTCAAAACCTCAGCTTCAGTTTTAGACTTTTCATATTCCTCTAACCAATAACTTTTTTCGTTTATGTTGTCCGTCAACACTGTCTTTGGTTCTGGACAGCCATAGTGTCTTGTGTCAGCAATTTTTGTCTCATAGCTTGTCCTGCTAGTCAAGTGTGGGTGGCTGCGATATATCTCATCACAGACAAAACACTCATAATGATCTATAAAACTGCCCCTCTCCAAATCATCAAGACCCCATTGGCGTTCATTCATTGCAGCAATCAGTTTCAAATTTGTTATTTCCCCCCGAGTCTTGTGTGTCAGGTGAGCTTCATACAAAGAGTCATCTCTCAGTAAAAGGTGGAGATAATCTGCCAAGTCCTTAGGGGAAGCAAAGTCTGATATTTTAATGACTGATCTCTCATTTGGAGCCCAGTCTGTTATACTTTGTGATCCCCAGTACACTGGAACAGATCCTACCATTAATGGGCGCCAAAACTTTTCAGTAATATAATCATCACATCCATAGTTTTCCATTGACAGTGTAAATTTGTACCTAGCCAGAATGCGCCAAAAATCTGGATGATTAAAATGTGAAGCATCCGCAATGTGAGGTGGCAGTGTTTTTGAGTTAAGACAGTCCCCCAAGGAGTCTACCTTGATGTACCTAGAGAGTTCCATCATATATTTATCACGTTCTGATGGAGTGTCACAGTCTGAGTGAATATAAACAAGTGGAGCAATTTTTCCAAAAGATTTTTCAATTTTGTCATCTACAGGTCCTTTGTTTTTTGTGCTAGCTGAGCCTTTTGGGAATTGAGCATTATTACCATTTACTGATTCCTTCTTTTCTGCAGTGAATACTCTTTCTTTTGAATTAACATTTTGTAATTCGTCACTTTTTTCTGAACCCAAATAACTCTCCAGAAACTCATTTTTCTTCTTAGTAGGTACAAACTCTTCCTTGGAGGTGAGAGAGTCAAGGGAAGGAAGAAACTGGAGACTAAGAGGGAAGTCACTCTCCCATTTAAAGGTTCCAGTAATATTAAACAACCCTACAACAGGAGGATGATTCAATATTGGCCTGTTTTTAGGAGACTCCTCGTGTAAGAGTCCCCACCAAATGTCCTTCTTTCGGGGCAGTGGAAGGTCAGTGGGATCAAAATCAGTGCCATAAAAGAGGAGCACTTTAACATTGGGCTGGTGGATCAAACTGCGGTCCTGAGTGAGGCAGCAGTTCCCCAGGGTGCAGTAGCGGGACAGGCCAAGAACACCAGTGAAGGGAGTCCACCACAGAATGACTGGCAACTGCTTGTCCTCACGGCAGTCTTCAACATCTTCCTCTACAAAGTCTTCATATTCGTCCAAATTTGTTTGAATCTTGTAGTATTCTTCCAAGTGCTCTTCATGCTGTTGTTGTCTTCCTTCAGAGGTTTTCATTAAAGAGACATGTATTACAGTACAAATCATGCAAACAGCAAGATAATTTTGTTTCATTTTACAGAATATACTCAATATACTCTATGGTAAGTCTACTCTTTGAATGATGTATGCAATTTTTATATTTCTAACTTTGATCTTTCAGCACTTATGTTAAGCACATGTACACATCAAGCTAAGATAGAATAGTATTAAGCAATTTCAAGAGTATAGAGTAAAGTTCTAAGCCTCTGGAAGGTTAGATAGTTTTCATTGAGTAATTAAAAACTGAGAAAGAAAATGTTTTTGCAGATCTGATAATAACTAATCCAAGAGTTTCACAAACAGCTGTTCCCTTATGATGAATGTTGCCATAATGGTTCTGAGCATCATTAAGCGTTGGGTTTTATTTGGTCCCTCATGCAGTTGATTTGCAGGCTGAAGTGCTTTCTGGCAGGATTACAGCCCACAGGTCTCCGTCAGGACTTGTTAGTCAAGGAGAGGAGGCTGTAGTGCTGAAGGTAGCCACTGGCATAGCTCTTCACACCAAACACAAGTTCTGTCATGGCCACACTTTGTTTCTAGTCATTCATAAAACTGGACAAATATTTCTCATTCTTGGTGTTATGAAAAAACAGACCACCTTCACTTGATTAGTGTCATTATAAACTGTGGTGGGATGAAGTGCTGGTGGGAATGCAGTGTTTGTCAGGCTCAAAAGAATCAAACTTCACAAAGAATAATCAGTGTCACCATGTGTGCATTCCTGGTGTGTGTTGGTGCTTCACCCAACAAGTGATCTCTGCAAAGAACACAGGAAAATATGCATTACTACAGGGGCTTTCAACCTTTTGCAAGCTGGGCCTCCCCCAAAGCTGATTCAATGCAGTTGGGGCTCCCCTCCTCCCTGTGCCACCCATCCACTATATAAAATGAGTGAATTAATAAAAAAAAAAAATCTTTAAAAATACTCCATTTGACATGCTAGTACATGGACACCAACTGTGACAATACTGAGCACACCTCTTGATAAAGCTGAGGGCACCAAGCAGTCTGCTTCTGATGAGGAATTCAACGTTTGATTTCAGTGGGCTGAATGCACATAAGGCTTCAATGAAATGTATTAATGCATAATACTGGCATACAGGTACTTTACACATTCCAATTTACATATGTCCATTTTCCTCTTGTAGTATTTTGCTCATCTGTTACTACAACAAACACACACTGCTGCTGCATCATAGAGCATACAAAGGTTAACGGAATATTTGACCCCAACTACAAAGCTGATTAGATTAAACTGGTAACATTCTGATGGATGCGGCCTCTTTGGCAAGGTCAGGTTGTTACAATAGCAAATAAAGGAGACACAGACAGCAAAGAATCATATGGTTCCATCTTGATTGTTATTGTTACAGCAGCATAATAAATGACACACATAGCAAAGGACCACACGCTTCCATCTGGATTATACGAGATGGAGGAGGAGGAGGCATGCTGTCAGATACAAGGAAGAAATGAGGAAGCACTGGTTCACAATGCGCAGCTGGAGTCACACGTTCAATAGTCTCTTCCTGAGGACGTGTGTAAGCATATGCTACAGTGGGCAGAGGATAAAGCTGAGACTTCACACATTAAACACCGTACATTCACCTTCCTCCATTGCGTCCCTCCACCTCCCAACACACTAAGCACCATACATTCCCATTCCTCCCTTGTTCCCTCCCACCTTCCAACACATTAACCATACATTCCTCTTCCTTCCTTGTTCCTTCCCATCTTTCAACACAATGAACACCATACATTTCCCTTCCTGTGTCGCTCCTTCCCACCTGCCCAGAATAATGCCAGCCAGTGTCAGTCAAGGAAGGTAGGTATATATGTACCTAAAATCCTTGGTGTCAGCCTCGGCAGCGTGTGGGAGTGTCAGGTAGCGTGTGGGAGACTAGGAAACTGCGTGTGGGAGACTGGAAAGTGCGAAACAACGAGTGGGAGTGTCAGGCAGAGTGCAGGAGTGTCAGGCAGTGTCTGGTGATTGTTGGCAGCGGTGCGCCACTCTGGCATACTCAGGTGGTAGATTTACTCTCGCGTCTTGTGGAGCAAATTAAACAAAATGAAACTTCATATTTTTCGTAGCTCAACAAAATATGATTTATGATTCCTTATTAAATTGGCTTTGTTCGCTGCATTCACTGTTTTTCCGAAAATCAAATTTGGTTGTTTTGTTTACATCGAAGTAACCAACTTGACCTGAGTACTGATTCCTGTCTTATTAGCACGTATATTCCAATTAGCTTGTTTGATAAGATTTACAGATTTGCTTTACCCATGGTTTAATTTATTATACAAAAAGTGTTTACAAATCGCCAGACACTCATAGTCTGGCCAGTATCAGCAGACGTCCTGAGGTGGCTCGGCTTTTCCCGCCATTTGAACGTAAACAAATCGAAGGTGGGGCGGTGGATTCACTTTTGAACTAGTTTTGGAGCCACAATTACTTAAAAGAGTTCACTCCGTAGCCTCGAGGAGTGTGAGTGAGCGTTCAAGCCAGGCAGGTGAATCAGTGAGTCGCCGAGGGAACGAGGGAGCAGGATGCCTTGTGAAATCATCACCCTACAATTGGGCCAGTGTGGCAACCAGAGTGAGTCAACAATTAATAACTTAGTTGTCTTCTTACTTCTTACTTACCTTAACTCAACTTAACTTAACTTAACTGGATTTTGTGGAAATAACCCTAGCCTTCTAATTTTCAGAGTGTGTCTATTCCTGGGCAAAATATTTTTTTTTTCTTTCAAATCGAGATCTACACAATGAAGGAATCAACAGCGAAATTAATAAACTGAATTAATCTAACCATAACCTAGTCATCAGATGAAGACGTTAATGTTATCTCAATATTATAAGTAATAACCCAAACCTACTAATTTCCAGACTGATTATTTCTGGGCAAAAGTATGATGCCTTTTTAAATCATGATCTACCTTATGGAGGTATTAGGAATTGAATTAATGAACTGAATTAATCTGAATTTAAAGTAACATATGCTAGGCCTCGCATGGATTCATCCTCCAATTTTGGATATTCCTTTTGATCTTTCTTTTGGGACTGGTACTTCAATGAGCCTTTCTCTCTCTCTCTCTCTCTCTCTCTCTCTCTCTCTCTCTCTCTCTCTCTCTCTCTCTCTCTCTCTCTCTCTCTCTCTCTCTCTCTCTCTCTCTCTCTCTCTTTTGTTGCCTTTGGCCAGTGCCCCTCTCACTTAAAAAGTCCCCACACAGGTATACTTATAGGCAATCTTTAATTTAGTTTCATGTGTCGTGTCAAAGTGTGATTTGAAAAAAAGATGTAGAGAGTATAATCTTCACGCTCTCTGGGAGTACATTCTAGTGGTCCAATTCCCTTTTAATATCATCCTTCAATGGTCTGGTTTTGACAGTTCACCTCTCATATGCAAAGAGATGAAGGAATGTTTGTAAAGTTGATTGTTTATATGAAGACACACTGAATGTCAACCAGGTGTATTGATAGCCAGATGGGACTGTAGCATCTATTTATTTCCAGTTGGGTTTGAGTTCTGGAAGAAGTTGTGTAGCGAGCATGGAATATCTCCTGAAGGGACGCTGGAAGATTATGCCACGGAGGGCACAGACAGGAAGGATGTGTTCTTTTACCAGGCAGATGATGAGCACTACATTCCCCGCTCTGTGCTGCTTGACCTGGAGCCTCGTGTCATTCACACCATCATGAATTCTCCTTATGCCAAGGTCAGCTTTTATCATGAATCAACCTTTATATTGAAAACAAAGACATTTATTAAAGAAATTTCTACATAACTAATTTTTTATTATGCAATCAGAAATATTATAAGTTATTGATATGACAATCTTACTAAACCTTTCCTTACTTATTTTCTCTTAGTTGTACAATCCAGAGAACATTTACATGTCCAAGCAAGGTGGAGGAGCTGGCAACAACTGGGCAGCAGGGTTCAGCCAGGGCGAGCGCATCTATGATGAAGTGTTTGACATCATTGACCGAGAGGCAGATGGGTCAGACAGTCTGGAGGGGTTTGTGCTGTGCCACAGTATTGCAGGAGGCACAGGCTCTGGCCTCGGCTCATACATCCTGGAGCGCCTCAATGATCGCTTCCCTAAGAAACTGGTACAGACGTACTCAGTGTTCCCAAACCAGGATGAGATAAGGTGGGTGCTGCCTCATGGGACACACTTTTGTTGGCCTTTCAAAGTTAAGTTAAAGTCAAAACAATTTATGGCCACAAAGTATTGTTGCAAGATACTCAAAGTATTTCAAGGCACAGTCTATCAAAAATTAAAGGCAAGCAGGGAAATGAAAAAAAATAATTTCAAAAACATCTTTACCTCTAGGATGCTCAAAATTTGCTTTCTCTATGAAGCTATGCATATACACTTCATAGATTTATTCAAGACATAGTTATATTGATGTTAACTTTTAGGATGATCAAAATATACCTCTCCCAATGAAAATGCACATGAAAAGAGTATAGATTTCATGAACTTCCTTGTCTAATTTAGTCTCAATGTGAATGCTTACTGACATGCTTTCTTTCCTGTCAGTGATGTCGTGGTTCAGCCGTACAACTCTTTGCTCACCCTGAAACGCCTCACCCAGAGTGCAGACTGTGTGGTGGTGCTGGACAACACAGCACTCAACCGTATTGCTTCAGACCGCCTCCACATCACCAACCCAACCTTCTCTCAGATCAACTCACTTGTGTCCAATATCATGTCTGTGTCCACGGCCACTCTGAGGTGTGTGGGCATTTGTGGCAACGCACCTTTTCTTAGACTTCCAGATGAGGGAATGTTTATCTGCAGGCTTGTCATTATGTAACTTAAATATGTGTGATGAAACATTGACTTGTTGGAGGTCAAGAGAGAGACAAAGGTGTTTTGAGGCAAGTTCCCTTCTGACTGATTTTGTTGAATAAGCCAAGAGCAAGATTACTCAGAGATAAACTCACCTCATAACATCTTGGTCTCTCTCTTGGCCTCACCCCCTAAGATATGTTTATTAAATGCCCAAAAATATGTATTAAAAGTTGTATCAAACTTCTCACAAACTTACTACATTGTTTGCTCGACTCCAGGTATCCATCGTACATGAACAATGACCTGATTGGCCTGATTGCACCCCTCATCCCCACCCCAAGGCTTCACTTCCTCATGACCGGCTTCACCCCACTCACCACAGACCAGGAGGTGAGGCCAGATAGGGCAGGCACACGTGCATAAACAGTCTGTTTCTCTTGTTGATGTATGACTAATATTTGTTTTGTACTTGAATGAAAGATACAGACTAAAGTTCATATTGTCATGACAATATACTAAATACAATACAACATTGGAGACATGAGATAGTTACTTCCTATATAACTGTAGTTGTCGTAAGTTAAGCTGATCTAAAAATTACATTCCCTGCTTTCTTTCCATTTGGTGGGACATGAAAGTAAATATAATGGATTTTACTTATTAAGCAAAAATAAAGTAATGGAATGCAGAGTAAAACACAACACTCTAAGATAGTCTGGTCATGTAGAAAGTATGGCAGAAATTGAGATAACTAAGAGAGAGTATATGAGTGTAGTAAATGCTGTAGGTGCAGGGGGACAGCCTGCAGTGAAATGGGAAAACAGTACTGGAGCATGTGAGAGATAACGACATTGGAATGAGTGAATAAAGGATACAAGGATAAAAATATTTGGAGGTTCACCAGCCATAGCCATCCCTCCTTGAAGAAGAGCCATCAGATATAGATATTCAGTAGATAGATAGATACATAAAATGAATTTTACTGAATTTTTTTGATCAAACAGGTGGCATCAGTAAGGAAGACAACAGTACTGGATGTGATGCGGAGGCTCCTCCAGCCTAAGAATATGATGGTGTCCACACCGCTGGATCGCAACACCCAGCACTGCTACATCTCCATTCTCAACATCATCCAGGTGACTGACATCTGAGTACCTTCACTTGTTGATTTGAACAGGCAAGGCATGTAGTCTGTCTATGTAGTGATGAAACTCAACATTCTACAGTGTTACTCATAAGAACTTGACTCTTTAGGGAGAAGTTGATCCAACACAAGTTCACAAGTCCCTGCAGAGAATTAGGGAGAGAAAAATGGCTCAGTTTATTCCCTGGGGGCCGGCATCCATCCAAGTGGCCCTATCCAAGAAATCTCCATATATTCAGTCAGCCCATAGAGTGTCTGGCCTCATGCTGGCCAACCACACCAACATCTCTGCTGTAAGTTACTGGACATGTTTCTAGAGGGGGTGTGCTGCAGGAGCAAGTGGGGAGTGGATGGTGCTGCATTAAGAATTATTAGGCATATTGTACTGGCATGATTTGTATCCTTTCAAGAGGGAGGTTTCAGGACATTTATCCTAGTTTTGTAAGATCCTTTTGACCTCTGTGTAGGGACTGGCACTCTCAATGTTTTTGTTTTTTTTTTCCTTGGCCAGTGTCCTTATATAAAAAAAAGTAAAAGTAAATAAATAGCATAACAACAATATGGGATCTGTTCAAAAAGTATCTGACATTTTTTCTCTTGGCCTAAGGTCAGGTACTCATTTCAGCAGATCATGTATATCTTTATTATAAATTAAAACAATATAACTTCTCTCCACCAGCTGTTTGAACGCACCCTGAAGCAGTATGACAAGCTGAGGAAACGTGAGGCCTTCCTGGAACAGTTCCGCAAGGAGAACATGTTTGCTGAGAGTCTAGATGAACTTGACCAGTCGAGGGAGGTGGTGCAGCTGCTGGTGGATGAGTATGTGGCAGCCACCAATCCAGACTACCTCTCCTGGGGGCTGAAACAAGGTCCAATGGAAACCTAAGCTTCCATGTAGTCTTCATTGTTTGCCGGGTTGTTTGGAGTAAAAGTTCCATATTGCCATGTTAGCACAGATCTTTACTTTATTTATGCTATCGTTTAATGTACGTATAAGTTTTCATCTGTTTCTCTCCCCATCTTTTTGGATTTCTGTGTGTGTGTGTGTGTGTGTGTGTGTGTGTGTGTGTGTGTGTGTGTGTGTGTGTTTTCTCTTGTAGCATAAACAGCATATGCTCCTTTTCTTTATAATTTCATTGTAAGGAAGTAGAGCACTGTCAATCATACACTGTAAATACATCATGTCTCTGTAGCGGATGGGGAGAGCAAGGTGACCAGTCTCCTTTTGGGTCATGATGATCACTGACTCTCTTGGTACTAGTTGCAGCAACTCCCCTCATGGCTGACCTTCAGATGCATTTCTAATAGCTTCAAAATGTGAGACATTGCACCATTAATCTATTAGTGGTAACTCTGACCATATTAACATTGTAATGACCTTTTGCATTCTCCATGTCATGAGTGTATCCTGCCTTAACAAACAAAGCACCACCCCAGATATTTGGACAAAACAGTCACTCGCAATTCTAGATACAGCTCACATGAGGAAGTGTCTTCATTGTTTTTAATACCCTGAGTTTTGTGATCCTCAAGTTTAGCACTATTCCTTTGGAAGAGAGCAAGCACAAAACTCAGGAGGGCACTGTTTATAGTTTATTGTAACTAAAAACCATGTGATTTTTTTATGCTGATACAGGGTCATTAATTCAATGCATTCCATAGGCTATGCTGACTAAATCAAACTGCTTTCATGAAGTGTGTTTTATTGGTTGGCTTAAAATTGAATTAAAATTTAAAAAGTATAAGATTTTGCTGAAATGAAATAAACCTAGATATACAGATATATCAGAATGAAAAGTATACTGACATACAAGACAAAAATGAGATGTCTTGAGCACCCAATAATACATTTTGTCTGTCAATTTCTCATTTCTGGGTGCTATGGGAACACAAAGTTTTTTCCCACAACCCAGCCATCTAAAACACCTATTTGCTGCACAACAGGGTATGGGTGGCTCAGTGATGCAATGCCAGTAAATAATGACTGTGAATAAGTTATCCTCTCGTGTGTCAAAACTGCCAGCTGACATCAAATGGTTTGATGGTGATCATTTTGTAAGAAAACTGTAAAAGCAAAGAAAAAATCTCTTTATACCCTACATGGATTCTGGATCTACTTTGATAAGCTTGGTGTTTTACTGTATAATTCATTTGAGTGTATTTTTCCAAGGAAGCTAAGATGCTGTTGGTTTGTTTTGGGTAATGGAGAGAATGTGGGATGCTATACACACACACACACACACACACATATATATATATATATATATATATATATATATATATATATATATGCACACACACACCAGCCCAACAATCCCACACAGGGTGGCCGTGCTGGATGCAGAAATTAGAAACACCCTTTCTCTCTTCATTTCATTCCAAAGAACAGTGTTTTATTTGAGTGAGTATATTACAGCTTAAATGCTTGAAGGATACTGAAGCTGAATTCAAAGAACGAAATAATTAAAAGATTGGAAAGCTGTAAATATATATTTATTAATATATAAAATATTTTAAAATATAAACAAATGGTAACATGGTTAGAAAGACTATACATAATACCTTCAAATGTTCAAGTTAATCCAGGGTGTAGTATTAGGTACACTACATACAACTAGTACAAAATCAGTCCCTGGTGCTGAGATGTGTGGAAAGAATCTTCTGAAATATTAAAGCTTCAGCCTGATATTGATGGGGACATCCTTACTGGTGGACACTTCCCCCTCAGTGTGAGTGAGCCTGACAGCACACCTGGCAACGGTGGCCATGACACACACACCACTGGCAAGGCACGGGAATACTGTGCAGGACATGATCAAGTCACGGCTTGGAGTGTCACCAGCTGCTGGAAGACCCACCTTGAGCTCAGTGCCCTGCTTGAGGTTGCCCTGGGAGGCTGGCAAGATCAGGCCTGGATCTGGGAGGATAAAGTAATGTTACAGAGAGAGAGAGAGAGAGAATATAAATACTGACAGTAATCAATTTATCAGAAGACTCACCATGGCTTTCAACCTTCCACTTGTTGGGAGCCGCCTCATTAAGAGAAACACCCTCAGGGAGGTTCAGCTTGATCTGCAGGGTGATTTCCTCTGCCCCTTCACTTGGGACACTGACCACCACCTCCTCCATCTCCACACCTGTCTCAATGTTGCCATTCAGCAAGTCTTGGCTGGAACTGTCTCCTTCATCCACCATCAGCACAGGGAACTGGAAAGAGCAGAGCCATTTTTTTTTTATGTAGGAGGGCCAAGGGCAACAAAAATCCAATAAATAAAAAAACCCACTGAAATGCCAGTCCCAGAAAAGGGTTCAAAGCAGTAGTCAAAAGTTCAAGGATAAGTATCTTGAAACCTCCCTCTTGAAGGAATTCAAGTCATAGGAAGGCAGAAATACAGAAGCAGGCAGGGAGTTCCAGAGTTTACCAGAGAAAGGAATGATTGAGAATACTGGTTAACTCTTGCATTAGAGAGATGGACAGAATAGGGGTGAGAGAAAGAAGAACGTCTTGTGCAGTGAGGCCGCGGGAGGAGGGGAGGCATGCAGTTAGCATGAAAATTGCGGTAGAAGACAGCTAGAGATGCAACACTGCGGCGATGAGAGAGAGGCTGAAGACAGTCAGTTAGAGGAGAGAAGTTGATGAGACGAAAAGCTTTTGATTCCACCCTGCCTAGAAAAGCGGTATGAGTGAAACCAACCTCAGACATGTGAAGCATACTCCATATGTGGACGGATAAGGCCCTTGTACAGAGTTAGCAGCTGGGGGGGTGAGAAAAACTGGCAGAGACGTCTCAGAACACCTAAATTCATGGAAGCTGTTTTAGTTAGAGATGAGATGTGAAGTTTCCAGTTCAAATTATAAGTAAAAGACAGACTGAGGATGTTCAGTGTAGAAGAGGGGGACAGCTGAGTGTCACTGAAGAAGAGGGGATAGTTGTCTGGAAGGTTGTGTCAAGTTGATAGATGGAGGAATTGAGTTTTTGAGGTATTGAACAATACCAAGTTTGCTCTGCCCCAGTCAGAAATTTTAGAAAGATCAGAAGTCAGGTGTTCTGTAGCTTCCCTACGTGAAATGTTTACTTCCTGAAGGGTTGGACGTCTATGGAAAGAAGTGGAAAAGTGCAGGGTGGTATCATCAACATAAGAGTGGATAGGACAAGAAGTTTGATTTAGAAGGTCACTGATGAATAATAAGAAGAGAGTGGGTGACAGGACAGAACCCTGAGGAACACCACTGTTAATAGATTTAGAAGAACAGTGACTGTCTACCACAGCACCAATAGAACAATCAGAAAAGAAACTTGATATGAAGTTACAGAAAGAAGGATAGAAGCCATAGGAGGGTAGTTTAGAAATCAAAGCTTTGTGCCAGACTATCAAAAGCTTTTGATATGTCCAAGGCAACAGCAAAAGTTTCACCAAAATTTCTAAAAGAGGATGACCAAGACTCAGTAAGGAAAGCCAGAAGATCACCAGTAGAGTAGCCTTGACAGAACCCATAATGGCTATCAGATAGAAGGTTGTGAAGTGACACATGTTTAAGAATCTTTCTGTTGAGGATACGAGTAGATTAAAAAACTTTAGATAGGCAAGAAAATTACAGCAACAGGATGGTTGTTTGAGGTATTAGAACGGTCACCCTTTTTAGGAACAAGTTCAATGTAGGCAAACTTCCAGCAAAAAGGAAAGGTAGATGTTGACAGAGCTGAAAGAGTTTGACTAGGCAAGGTGCAAGCACGGAGGCACAGTTTCAGAGAACAACAGGAGGGACCCTCATCAGGTCCATAAGCCTTCCGAGGGTTTAGGCTAGGGAGGGCATGGAAAATATCACTACGACGAATTTTAATAGGTAGCATGAAGTAGTCAGAGGGTGGAGGGGAGGGGGAAGCCCAGAATCATCCAAGGTAGAGTTTTTAGCAAAGGTTTGAGTGAAGCTTTAGAAATATATGTGATAGCAGTGATGCCATCTGATTGAAATAAAGAAGAGAAAGAAGAAGAAGCAAAGTTATTGGAGATTTTTTTGGCTAGATGCCAGAAGTCATGAGAGGAGTTAGATCTTGAAAGATTTTGACATTTTCTGTTAATTGCCACTAATATATGCATTCAAGTGTATGAAATTCTGAGAGAGAAGAGGAAGAGGAGTTGAGAGGAATGGAGTGTATTGACAGAGATGCAAGGAGGTTCCCTTTAAGAAGTATCAGGAGTGCAGTGATCCTCAGTTTAATAAAGACAATGTGCAGAGGAGGACATGAGAATGATGAACATCAGAGAAGAGGTCATCTACCATAGCAAAAAGTGAAGGGACTCATAAGCTGCCCAACACCATGAAAGATTATAAGGACATTCAACAAAATTATTTAAAAGGACAACCCATCTATCACAAAGCAAACACCAGCTGGAGAATATTACCTCGCGTATAGAATGATCTGTGAGGGACAGAATCTTAATGGCATGGTTGTTGGTGTCTGCTATGTACAGACTGGAGCCATCAGGAGCTGCGCACACCCCTCCTGGCTCATTCAGCTGAAAGTAGAACACAAGAAAAGCTTTATGTTGCAACCTTAGACTGTTAGGGTCATATTATCAACTTTAAACTGTGGATAAACTAATGCTACTAAGCAACCACATGTATCTTTATTGTAATTTGAAAGAAAGAGGGTGAGAGTTTTAAATGAAGAATACTTGATATATATAAGTATCTAACATATTAACAGCCACATAATAAGAGTGTGTTTCATGAATTCAGCCACACGTACTTTAGCAGAGTCAGTCTCAGATATTGTAGACACTGTGTAGGTTTTGCCAGATGGTTGTATGACCTTGATCTGGTTAAGGAAAGTAGGGAACTCTATTAGAACCAAAAGTAGTGAATGACAGACAAAATATGTATTACCTTGCCTAATGAATAAGATATACAAATAATTTACAATGAAAGTGATGCACAAACAACACTTTCTTCAATTTCAAAATGTGAACCAAGGAACTCTACAAGAAAAATAATAAATGACAAATACAAAATTCATCACATCTGAATGAGAGACATGCAGATGACTTCAAGCAAAATTGATTCACTAGCAATGTTTTCCTTGATGACAAGATGTGGAGTTGCTGTCTTACTTTACTGTTGTAAGAGTCTGCCACATAGATGGCTTCTCCTATTGAAGTCACTCCCATGGGATGCTGCAGCTTCGCCTCAACACCTTTTCCATCGACATCACCATAGGCAAACAGATCCTGGAGTTGCATAATAAGACAATCAAAGACTGAGTAGGATTTGAATGTGTGTTGGGTGAAACAGGCTTATTTATGAAGGGATAAAATTTGGACATGGAGGGTGTGAGGTGAAGGAAGACCAAGAGTGATAGGGAGGAAGGAACTGTGGTAGAACTGTAAAGGATGAGAGTCACAGAGGAAGATACAAGGGACAGAAATAACTGGAGAAGACCCATACATGGCACTACTTGACTCTAAATTAAACAGTGAAAGGAAAAGAAAGAAAGTGAAATGGGTCTTAGGATCTGGGATCACTTTTTTTTCACAATAGTAAGTGTTTCCTCAAGTATAACTGTAGCTATTGTGTAATTTTTTTGATTCTACAAAAACTCCATCTGCAACAGTGTTGGGGGCAAATAAATGCTTAGGTATTTCTTCACATTTCTAGTAACCTGTCCACAACACCAGCACTGAGTACAGTTCTGAAAATCCATATATTGATCAAATACCTACAGATATACAGGGAAAACCACATACTACATTTAAAAAAGCAAACCCTGAAGTCAGTGGAACAAGCCGGGTACTCACGAGGGGGTCTCGAGCCCCACCAACCACTGCCTTCACACTCCCATCCTTCAGGTCATACTTCCTGATGGCAGAGCTCTCTGAGTCAGCAATGAAGAGTTCTGTCTTTCCCACCACACAGCAGCAGGCAAGTCCTGATGGTTGTGCAAAGCCAGCACGGATGGGATAGGACGTGTTTCTGTTCTCCTCCGCCCCACTGCCTGCGAGTCTCACCACAGTTCCTTCTCCATATGAGCTGAAGCACAGAAAATTAAAATATTACCCTCTAATCCCAGCTAAACTTTCTGCTGTGATAAGGAAAGATGGACATTAACTCCAATTGTTTGTTATAAATTTACTTCCTTACTTACTCACCCAAGGATGTGAAGTGTTAAGAGAGTAAGAGCTGACAAAGGCCTCACCTCCCCTTGTGCCACTTTCCCTCTGACAGAAACACTCCCCAGATCTGGTGTGTCCCTGCCATGGCCACCAGTAGGAGGTTTTCAGTCTCATCAGGTGTTCGGTCAAGGCTCCTGGTGAGGCAGACGTCCCATGGTGATGAAATAGCCTGCAAATTGATTATGCAATAAGTAATATAACATGGGCCATCCCTGTATAAACACTATATAGTAAATTAAAGCATAATGATTAAATATACATACATCCAGGTATTGATATGAAATGTACATTGCAAATATATTTCAAATTTTTTGTACTTTAAATTCCTATACTCAGTACTAAATAACTTTCCAATCATTTACAGATAATCAGATCTGAATATATAAAGGTCTGCACCCAGCAAGGCAAAATTATACAAAGAATTAAGCTGAGACAGAAATTACTAAAAAATGTATGTATGAAGAAATCAGACAGATGGAGAAGGTGATGTGGGATGATGTCTGCAAGTCACCACAGCACAGTGAGTGAGAGAGGGAAGGAAAAACATTAAGGTGTGAGCACTGGTTTTCACGCACCTGAGTAGTGCCCACATTGCCACCTTCATGGTCTGTCCCCTTCTCCCCAGTGCCAGCAATGGTGCTCACTGTTTGGTTAGCAATGTCCACCTGGAAAAAACATGAGTCAGGAAAGAAACACTCATAATCTATTAAAATAAAATACAGACCATTGGGCAAATAACATAAAAGCACTTGAGATAAGATGATAACACCAATAATCCATTAAATTAGTATATAAACCACTTAAGACTGATAAAAAATTAAGATAATAATACAAATTTGTTTACATATGGAAAAGTCCACCAGACAAGTAATATAAATGTTTGCATCTCTCACATCCACAAAAAATTATTAATTATTTATGTTAATGCGTTCAGTTACTTTACACCTGTAATTTTCTAAAAAAAAAAGAATTGGCATGATATAGGAGGAGGACCTCAATACCTTCCGAATCCGATGGTTCCCTGTGTCAGCCACATAAACAGTGTCCGGGTGCTGGTAGACTGCTCCTTGTGGGCTGGTGAACCTGGCTGAGGAGAAATGGCCATCCTGGTGACCTGCCTCCCCACACCCAACTATTTGCTGGAGAGAGAGAGAGAGAGAGAGAGAGAGAGAGAGAGAGAGAGAGAGAGAGAGAGAGAGAGAGAGAGAGAGAGAGAGAGAGAGAGAGAGAGAGAGAGAGAGAGAGAGAGAGAGAGAGAGAGAGAGAGAGAGAGAGAGAGAGAGAGAGAGAGAGAGAGAGAGAGAGAGAGAGAGAGAGAGAGAGAGAGAGCATTAACTAATACCAACTTAGCCAAACCAATAGAGACAGAAGAACATTTAATAATACCTACTTAGCTAAAGCAATTTTACTACATTAGGAAATTAAATTCCTCTCCTTTTTTGCACTGAAAAGGGTTATGGTTAGATTACACAAGGGAAAATGTTGCTGTTACATCAGTACCATATATCAACTGAGTACAAAATAATTACAGTCACTTATAGTCAATACAAATAAACAACAGATGCCTTTACCATCACATTCCCCTGGTTGTCAGTGAGGAGGAGCCTGTGGTGGCCGGAATCTGACACAATGACTCCTCTTGGGTGAACAGCAACTTTGCCGGGGAATCTCAGAACAGTGTTTGAGGCCTGGCAGTGTTCTGAAGGAACTATGGGCACTGGGGATCTCTTGAGGCTCCTGTGGGAAGATATCATGTTCATGGTTATAATATTACCATACTCTGTGTCACCTATTCTCTCCCAACAATCTTACTATCTGAGGACACACAAGCATGGCAATACTGTCACTGGGTGATGGTTTATGCATTCTAGTCCTCTCAAGCATATAGGAAACAGAGCTTATATTCTTACCAAGATTCCTATGTATTTATAAAGTAGTGCATTACACAAATAAAAATAACCTAGTATCCTAGAAACACATAAAAGTTTTGGTAGGAGTGTAAACTTAATTTGCCACACATCTTGAAAATAAAAGAAAGCAATTATATAGCAGTTAATGGGGGGAGAGAGAGAGAGAGAGAGAGAGAGAGAGAGAGAGAGAGAGAGAGAGAGAGAGAGAGAGAGAGAGAGAGAGAGAGAGAGAGAGAGAGAGAGAGAGAGAGAGAGAGAGAGAGAGAGAGAGAGAGAGAGAGAGAGAGAGAGAGAGAGAGAGCAGGAAAATCATCACAAAGGCCTCTATCAGGTATTTCAGTTCAAAAACAGAAAACTGAATAGCACATCAGTTGTTAAGAAATGGCATCCATGTACATACTGTATGTGAGTCACTTTACCCAGAGCCTGAAAAATGTTTAATTGCAGTGTTGACATAGAGCTGAAGTCTATCCCTGTGCCCCTCACCAACCAGAACAAACAGAGGCTCACCACAAGGACCTGCAAAGACAAACATTAACATGAACACACACCACAAGCATAACTAACTTCTTTCCTTCACTATAAGAAAGTAGCACTGAAATCTTTAATACAGAGTACATTGTCTCACCCAGTATAACAAGGGTAGGCCAGCAGGTGATGCCAAGACCCATCCACATCTTGGCCTGGGGATCATTGACAACTGGATGATGGATGCCATATCTATTAATGGCTGCCAGTATGTTTTCTGAGAGTCGTTCATTCTCAAATTTTGCAGAGTGAACACCAATCTGAGAAGGATAAGCACTAATTAGGTATATCTTTTCACAGTTAACTTTAATGCTTTATCTAGGCCAGAAAAATGAGATCTGCTAGGTAATTTCTCTCCAAAGTAAATAGTGAATTGCTTGGCCTCAGTTTTCCTGTCATTAGTCCCACAAATAACTACTGCTTCTCACCACCAACACCTCCCCATCAGAAGGAGGATGCAGGGCCTCCAGAGCTTCTAAGTCTGGCAGGATGTGCATGCAGTTGATGCAGCAATAGGTGAAGAAGTCCAGCACAGTGATGCGACCATGCAGATCGCCGCCAACAGTGAGGGGGCGTGTCACGTTGAACCACTCTAGGCCTGGGGAGGAAAGGCACACTTACTCCACTGGTCTGGGAGAGAACATCCAGACAATACTGAGGTAACATTAGCGTTTGCATCTGAAAACTAGGTTAAATTAGGCTTAGATTTATTCAGTTTACTAATTTCACTGCTGATTCCTTAACTGTGTTGATCAAGATATGAAAACGCGCCATACTTCGCCGAGAAACACCATGTGTCTTTGGAAATTGGTTGGCTGGTGTTATCTCCCTAATCCCGGGAGACCCGCATCAAGGCGAGATATTTGGTTGAGAGCACTAAACAAATCAACTGAGACGCCACATCTTATATACTATGTCGTGCTTGTGCAGCAAAACTTTTACCTCCCCTGTGAGTTCGCTACAAAAAGGGCATTGACTCACCGCTGTCAAAATCCACCATGTGCACCTTCTCCCGGCTGTACTGGGCTATGTGTTCCACGATGCATGCCTCCTTCTCCTCTGTGGCCGCTATTTCCTCTAGTTTAGCAGCCAATTCAATGCACACGAGCGTTAATTCACTCACGTTACTCGCCGGACACTCCATCGGGTTTGTTTACTTTGCTCAGTTACACTGTTATTCAGCCTTTGCAACGGCACGCCTTTGGCCTAAGTTTATATTTTCTCTCGTGTGTGTGTGTGTGTGTGTGAGTGTGTGTGTGTGTGTGTTTCCTTATTTAATTGTTCTTACCTAATTGTATTTCTACAGGATTTATTACAAAAATGAAACTTCCTTTCTTCTAAAGTTAAGTTGTCAATCCATAAGGATTGCTGTCAGGAAAACTTATTTTCTCACATTTTTTTTTATCGAGCTTTTCTTGTAGAAATATTCATTGCCCTCTTAGTGTTGATTGTTTTGGCATCATAAAATCTATGATATTAATCTTTTCTTTTCCTCCTATATGTCTAGCTGTACGCCATGATTATGTCACTTCGTTTTCGTCTCGCCTTTAATGTTGGTTGGACGCTTCAGTTTGACAAGTTTTTCTTCATAAGATCTTTCATGTCTGATATCCACTTTGTAGGAGCTCTTTGTACCTTGTCTATCTTTTCAATATATTTTTTTTATTTTTTCAGATGTGAATCCCGAACTTTTTCTGCATATTCGAGTGTTGGTCTTATAAATGTTGCGATTGTTTTATTGATAATTTCCCCTTCTGTCTATCTAAGTGCTATCCTCATATTTGGCAACAATTAATTATGTTAATTATTTTGTCATTTATATGGTCTACTGGTGCTCTGCTGCATAACATGATCAATTTTGATGATTATGTACAGAACATTAGGGCAAATAAAGTTTGAGAAAGAAAGAGGAAAAAAATGCAGTAATTGTAATTTCTTCCTGAATGGTGCACATTATCGGGTTTGTTTTGCTTCCTTCGCCACTACATTTATCATTACGGCCAGCACTATTCGTATTATCCCTTATAGCCTCTATATTATTTGTTTTACCTAGCTCATTCCTGTCATTCACATTCCTGTTATCTGATTCTTGCTATTCTTCACATTCGTGTTAACCTGTCATTCCTCTTATCCTTCACACAATTCTTATCATCCTGTTATCATTCACATTCCTGTTATCTTCACCATTCCTGCTATCCTTCATGCCATTAGTATTATTTGTTGCAGTTCATTCAATCCATTTGTCCACGCGGCATGTCTCTTATCACTATTCTTACAAAGAGAGAGAGAGAGAGAGAGAGAGAGAGAGAGAGCGAGCACTTGTCTGGTGGGTCTTGAAGGGTGTGTACGTACTTCCCTCCGCTCCTCTACCCCTCCCTTCCCTCCTCTACTTTCAGGTAAGTGAATCCTCATACTTTGTTAGGTTTCATTAATGGTTTCAGGGGCCGTATCTTGTCGTTTTCTCAAATAAAATATCAACAAAGCGTCAGACAATAATGATGTTTTGGCAGTGGATGTTTCAGACTCTAATTGGCGAAAAATATGCATTGGTGTCATATGTGAATAATTATGGCAATATATAAGAATAAAGTAAGGGTAAACTTATCTGAAATTTGTAGGCACTGGTAGCTAGAATTAGTAGGTGTCGTCATGATAGATACCCTGCCCACTCATTCTTTCGTGACATCGATGTGACGTTTAACTATGGCCTAAGAGTAATCACCCATCCGACCACTAGTTCTGTCTTTAGTATCTGCGTGTATCATTTACAGGACGGAAGTAAATGTTAATCTATCTGTACACCCAATATATAGCACTAAAGAACACATCCCTGATTACAAGCGGCAAGCTCTCATGCGACCACAACTAATGTCACATAATTTGCGAAAAAAAAAAAACTGCAACACAAACTGAAGCCCACGTTCCCTTGCATTGTGATGTTTCCGCTGACTGTAGGGCGAGAAGTAAATAGTAGTAGCAAGCTTGGGTTCGATTACAAGTGGAGTTACGTTACAATATCCCAACACACACACACACACACACACACACACACACAGTTATTCGCCAACCATGCAATCATCTGGTAAACAAAAGTAACATTTAAAAGTTCCACTTCCTAACGTTGCCCACTGGAGTAAAAATTATCTGACCTTTATAACACGCATGTAGATCTTGTTCCATTTGAAGAAGCGGGGGAAAAAAATCATATTACTTTATATAAGTTGGAGATGCGTTGTCCCGCCTAAAAACTCTCCTCCTCCTTTCTTCCTTCCTTCCTTCCTCCTCCTCCTCCTCCTCCATAGTTCATTTCTTCCTCCTCCTACTACAATCTACGTATTCCAATCTTTAAAAACCTGGAAATGGCCGGAAAACTCTGGAAATTGAGGGAAATATTAACGATGAGGCACTGGGAGGGAGGAGGAAAGGTTTCGGTCTGTGGGTCCTGAGTCTAGAGGACGTTGTGTATTCATGGGCGCTCTCAATTTACTTAAGTCATATTTGGGGCATTTGGGGGTTATTTATCCATTTTCGTGGTTAATTATGGCTTTCCTTCATGTCTGAGTGTATAATAACTTCGAAGTTTAACTAAATATTGATGTACAGATGGGAAGGGAGGCAGAGAAAATATGTGTCTCAGCCCCGATATTTACTTACCGTAATTCATTTTGAAAATCGCGAGAAGAAAGAAGACGCCTAGACTGGAATACACTACATATTATGACTCGCCATATACTTTAACTAATACCGTGAATATAAAAATATCTTAAGGTTGAGTAATAATAAATGAAAATCCAAAAACAATCTGTAACTTTGCAAACAGCGCCACAAAAAAATGATAGTATCGAGAAAGAAAACAAAGCAGAATAGTTTATATTACATATTCTGAATAAAAAAAAAAAATCGAGATGAACAAGGAAGACACAAATTCCTTGTCGTATAAAGAATTTTTATTTATTTATTTATTTATTTATTTATTTATTTATTTATCCAGCAAAGGACTTATTATAAATTTGAAAATGCGAATTGCTAGACTATATTTTATTGCATATTATTACTTGGTATATATATATTTCTTATATTTTTAAGTCTCATATTAAATACCAAAAGACTCCTCTGCGAAATAATACGAAAAGTGAAAATAAATAAAAATACGAAATTAATATATTATCGTCAAACTGAAACACAGCTAGACCAGATTTTATTATACATTAAAACTTGTTATATTTCTAATAACAAATTAAATATCAAAACATTACCAACTCTACTGATAAAAGAAAAATAATAATATTATGTCGCCGAAATTTTTTTTTTCTCCTATCCTTTGAATCATCCCCTCCTCTTCCCTCCTCATACTCCCCCTATCCCTTCCACCTCCTCCTTCTCCTCCTCCTCCTACACACCCGAGTTTAGAAAACAGCTGGAATCATCTGGAAACCCCTGGAAACCCCTGGAAATTACGCTAAATATTGACGGGGAGAGACGAAAAATTGTTACGTTAGCTGCGGTTGGGGGGGGGGGGAACGCGGCTCGGCGGGGCTCAGCAGGGCGGAGTACCAAGGATACCATGGTGTGTGTATGTGTGTGTGTGTGTGTGCCACTACTCCAAGACCCGTCACCTTTCCCCCTTCCCTCCCAACCCCCAGCACACTCAAATCCTCAACTGTGGCGTCTTTTATTACGCTTGCCATTCAAAACACATGTCACATAAACTTTGGATGTAAACAAAAATCTGGTTCGAAAAATATGGTTCTGTTCATTTTTCTGGCTATAAATAGCATTTCCTAAACAGTCTGGCAATTCTGAGGCGCGTATTCAGAAACGCTTACTGTTTTCAATAGTCCTGGTGAAATGATACAGCTTTTTAAGGGTGTTTTTATGATTCTAGCGACAGATTAACAGCATTTCCACATTAGTAACAAGAGAAACATGCTTGAGAACCCGGCTAGTCATCTCTGTGGCCTTGAAAACAATCGTGGTGAGAAAGCAAATAACATCAAATGATTGTATATGAAATGTGTTGAAGAGCGAATACCCCAGGCTATACATTCCCTTCACAGTCACTGCAGCGTGATTATAATGCAGATCCACTACACGAGACCATTCGGACTTTAAAGAGGTCTAAGCCTCTTTAAAGGTTTGAGGAGCAGTGTCCTATTGTGTATGTGTGTGTGTGTGTGTGTGAGGTAAAAAAGATAACTGCTGGATGGATGGGTAATTACTCTTAGATAATAGTTAAACGTCACACCGAGGTCACGAAAGGATGAATGGGCAGGGTGTCTAACACCTACTTGCTACCAGTGCCTGTAAATTTTAGCTAAGTTTACCCTAAATTTACTTTATCACACATGACACCAGAACATATTTTTACCAATTAGGTCTGAGTCTCAAACATCCACTGCCAATGTAGTATTCATGTTCTACGCTTTGGTAAGATTTTATTTGTGAAAAACGATAAGACACGGCCCTTGAAACCTTTAGTAGTTCTTTTATTACTATTATAATTTTGTGGTTTTATTTTGTCCTCATACTGTTTTCTTTTATGACAATGTATTGCATGGACGCCGTTGTAAGTAATTGTTTTCAGTTTTCTAATAAGTCTGCTTCACGTCCTGAAATGGCCTAGTCACAGTTTGAAGTTGACAACACTTCCACACAGGACACTCACACCCTCACGGAAGATGTGGCAAATTAAAACAGACGCCACAAGCCATATTGTGAAACACTTCTGTGCACCGTATCTGACTTATTGCTCCAGAGAAGAGAGAAAGAGTAAAGAAAAAAAAAAAAAAAAAAAAAAAAATATATATATATATATATATATATATATATATATATATATATATATATATATATATATATATATATATATATATATATATATATATATATATATATATATATATATATATATATATATATATATATACACACACACACACGAAAACTAAATAGAAAGATATAATGAAATCAGTAAAAAAAATAGTAATAACAATAATAAAAATAAATAAATAAATAAATGTATAATATATCACAAGAATGTAGAAAACGTAACCAGGGAAAGGATATACAGGGGGGCGAGGAGATGGAGGAAGTAGAAGTGGGAAGGGTGCAGATGTGGGAAGGACAAAACATGAGCAGGGGACACGAAAAGTGGTCTACTTGTTTCCTGTTACATCCTCTCACCCTCCAATGTTTCACTTGCTTCTTACCCTTCCTCCTTAAATTTATTCTTTCTACCTTTTTCCATCATACTCCCATCCTCCACTTCCTTACCCAAAGTACTCACCTTCCACCGTTATGAACTTCCGTCTTCGCTCTGCTTCATAATACGTCCCTTCCTCTTTTTGTCCCAGACCTCGCTCTCTCCCTCTCACTCATTCCATGGCGTATTGACTCTCCACCTTTCCTCATTCTCTCTCAGCCTCTCGAATAATTCCATTTTCATTTTCAGTTTGTCTCTTTCTATCTATTAATTTCTTACTCACTCTCATTTTCTTTTTCTTTCGTTAACTTTCTTTCATTATAACTTTCACACTCATTCACACTTGTGCTATCCCACTCACGCTGATTATCTTTCTAATTAGCACTCATGCACTCCCATCCCCACCCCCAGTTTCACCCACATACACACTTAATTTTTAATTAATTTTCATAATCTAACTCACGATTTTTTACTTTATGCTGATCACTCAATGCTTATAATCACTTATCTTTCCTATCCACAGCCATCCTCACTCTGTTAATCTCTTAACTCACGCTTCCTTGCCACTAACTCATTCACGCTTACCCTCACTCAAACTTCATACGTTCATAACGCTCCCCTCTTCTCTCTCTCTCTCTCTCTTAGTATCCTCCACAATATCAACCAGTCTCCCTGCCTCTTCCTCTCTCACACACACACACATACACGTGCGCGCAGTTGAGTTATAAGGGTTTTGATGACAAGTAAGGTGAAAAGATGACAAAAATGTGGGTTATGACGGGGTAGGTGACTGAAAAAGGTGATGGGCTGTGATATGGCTGGTAGAGAGAAATGGTGAGAGTGTAAGTGAAAAATGTGATAATTATAAGTGTTTTTGATGACAGGGTAGGTAAAAAAAAGTTGATGGATTGTGACAAGATAGGTGAAGATGGCAGGGTAGGTAAAAAGGGTGACAGGTAAGACCGGGTTGGTGAAAAGATGAGTTAAAAGTAAAGTGTTTTGATGACAGGGAGAGTGAAAAGATGACATTTATGATAGGGTAGGTGAAAAAGTTGATGGGCTATGAAAGGGTGAGTAAAAAAGGTGGTGGGTTGTGACAGGGCTCTTGGAAGCCTAGCTAATCATCCCTGTGTCCTTTGAAAATGGCCATGGTGAGAGAGCAAAGCATTTCTTAATATAGGCCTTACTTGCCTACCTTATCTATCACCCTACTACACCCATGCTCCTGCATTTCCCTCAGCTGCTATTATTTCCTTCATCATCACAGCAACTGTTTCAGTCTTACATAACTGGTACACTTCTGCCATCATCATGAGCAAGCCTTTCTTAGGAGGCTAATGACAAATTTATTAATTCATTTTTGCTTCCTTGAGGAATTCTGTATCCTTGGGCCAACTGTCTCTGACCTCTATACCTGCACTACAGGTTTCAATGGGCTCTGTTAATCCCTTTCTCAGGTTAAATAACATACCTGTAAAAGATAAAATCTTTATTGGACACAGCACAACCTTAATTATAAAAACAACAATGGAGCATTTCCTTAGTCATTATCCCACTGGTTACAACTCGTCCAGGAACAAACGTGCAGCACCTTTCAGGACGCAACTAACGTCTCATAAGGCATCCATAGTTGATACAACCTGATATGGCATTATTACTTGTTGATGAATGGAGGCAGTGTATACTTCCCAAAAGGGAAAGGCACTTGTGCAGGTTTAACTTAACTAAAAAAATTAAATTAGCATAAACAATAAATAAATACCTTTGTTCTGTAATATATATATAAAAAAAAAAAAAAAAAAAAAAAGAAACATACAGAAAGCTGTCTGATATGTGTACTGTATTTCAACCTTTGAATTTTCACGCCACTCTTGTAAGTACTAAACTCATTTAAATTACACTGTATGTGAGTCACAAAGCCAAAAACCTGAATATTTGAGATTGCTGGATCTACAAAAAAAATTAGAGGCAGTTACATTTGATTCTGAAGTACCTCCTTAACATTACAGCGAGAGAAATATATGGAAACTTACAGTTCTAAATGTATCAATGAATGAAGTGATAAAAAAGCTGTCTTTATCTTTGAACTCCATTTCATAAAACTACTGAATAACTCAATTAATTAGGTGTGAGTTCTTTTTCCTATATATAAAGCACTGCCCGAGGACTAGAATATCAATGGCAATCTGCAGGCAACCACACACAAAGAATTGAAGCGGAGATGAGCGTACCCAGAAATACACTGTCTTGAATGTGTCTCCCACCAGCCACATCAGCACCATCTGGCGGCTGCAACAAAAAGGTACTGCTTTAGTATTACATTGTGAATGGACGGGGTGGGACTGGACAGGGTAGGAAGGGAAGGGACGGATGTGAAATATTCTACTTTTCCCTCACAAGATCTCTATTCCAGGCAAGATGGGAAAGTAGAGCATTCTGCTTCTCTTTTCAGGAGGAACCAGGTGTAATGTTAGACAAATGCTTGGGACTTGTAGGGATGAGAGGAAGAACAGTCTTTGGGGCTTTCTTCCATATATATATATATATATATATATATATATATATATATATATATATATATATATATATATATATATATATATATATATATATATTGTATAGGAATATGTATAGAGACTAGCTTGTTCTGTAGGTTCTCGTATCTATGATGAATCCATCCATCCAATGCAGCTCCTGCTTTATTGTGTATGTGAACTGTATACCTAGATGTTTAGACCACACCTCTTTATATGTTGACATTGTCTTGTCTCGTAAAGAATCCAGATATCCTGCATTCTGGGTGACACACAACTCTGCAGACACAACTTATTTGGCTACCATATCCAGCTACACTACATTCCTTTTTCTGCATTTCAGTTACTCCATTAGTCACACAATAACTTGTATTACTAGGTGTGCCTAACAGTAAGGTGGGATACTAACATAAGCTGCTGAACTGAACAACCAGTGGGAGGTTGCTAATGTATCTGGTGCCCGACTTAAGTTCGGTAACTTCAGGAACTGTTTATCCCTTTCAATGGAAAACTACCTTGCATAATTTGTTGATCAAAGGAACTAGCTAAAATGGTCAACTTTACTAATAAGACTAAAACAAAAGAATCAGGCTAAATGCAAACACCAAGATGCTCTAAACAAATGTGGCATTATACTTGTCTTAATCTTACAAGTCATGACTACATTTATATATGTCTCCAGCCCCAGCAGCAATGGGATGACTGGCCTCAGGAATGATCAGACCTACTCCATACTGGCAAGAGAGGGAAGTAAGCAATTTTTCCCTCTTGCATGTGTTGAGTTTGTAATTGTATGCTTGCTATGAACATATAGAAATATGCCTTCCAACAGAAAAAAAAAAGAGAGATCTGCAGTACTTGCCTCATTCCAAAGGTAGATTTAGTGATAAAATTCTTGTAGAACTGTGGCACAGCAAGAAGTGCCTCTGTTAGCACCGAGATGAAGCCGGCGGTCTCCACAAACACTGCTGAGTCAATGAACAGGTACATGAGGAGGCAGCCCATTGTGGAGAACGTCAGCATGAATTCCACATAGGACTGCATGTCGGTCCACTCCCAGAAGTAGTCATAGTCAAAATCTGCAAATACATACATGTGATTTTCATGTCAAGCATCACCAGGTCTTATGTGGGCCACTGGGTTGGCTCAGCAAGACATGGTGGGCCAAAGAGGGAATGATTCATGTTATACACATGGAGTGCCTCATCTACCAACTAGTTTGTCAGGTGTTCATGGTGGAGACAGCAAAACATGTAAATTCTAAAATGTAGCTCAAAATGTAAGCTTCCTGAACTTTTGGCATGGTTCCATAAAATGGCTGTTGTAAAATTTTAAGGGTGCAGGACTTTTCCTTACACCTAGTGGAGACACTGAACTCACCAGTAAATACATGTTCTTTGCTATGTATGAGCTGTCCTCTCTTGCGGATAGACACACACAGTGATATGAGCATCATCATTGCCACATTCATGATGACACTTTGGAAAAGCAGGGGGAGCTCAAACCAATGGCCAAACCTGTGATAGACAAAGCTTGTACAAAGATCTTTACACAACTGAAGTTCAGATTTCACTGATGTGTGTCAGTACACAAGTCCTACTTTATTATACATCTCTCATTATGGTGTTATTCAATATATTCAGAAAAAAATAATAAAAGAATACAATATTCCTAGGAAAGCTCTTACCAAAACAATATTCTTAAAGTATTAGCCACCAGAAGCACGAGGCAGACATAGAGAGAAAACCCCTCGGTGTTTTCTGTGCGACGGATCTCCAGGTACTGAGGGATGTAAGGGACCACGCCCCCAAACATCATGGCCAGGGAAGATATGCCACCTACACTCCATTTTAGTGTGTCCAGCAAGCTGACATCTGACATCTTTAACCTGGAGAGGATGAGAAGCAGTCAGTGATGTATATCTTGCTAGTATTCTCTTCTTTCACATGGTTAAAATTACTCTCTATTATGAGCAGGAAACAACAACACAAATTTGTTCCCTATTAGACAAGAGCAAAATAACAAATCACTTTTTTTGTCTGGCAGGCCAAAGATTTTAATTCAGGACATTCACGTTGTGAAGTGAGAATGCTAGTCACTAGGCTGCTGTGTTCATAAAGACTAATGTTCCTGATACCAGAGTACCACTTTTTTTTAAGTAAGATGGGCACTGGCCAAGGACAACAAAAAAGGGAAGAAAAAAAAGGTCTATTGAAAAGCCAGTCCCAAAAGAAAGGTCCCAATTATTCAAAATTGAAGGATAAGTATCTTGAAACCTATAGAAGACTCCAGCATTCCAGTTCATTAATACTGTACCTCTGAATTATATCTTGCTCACATAAGAAAGAATATTCTAGTGAAGCTTAATACATCCATCAGCTTGTCTTCAGGAGTTGGGTTACTCTGTTATGCTGTGGACACCTAAGAGGGATATATGACAGTCCACACCGCACACAAAATGTTATGAAGCACATGCTATGCTGTACAAAGTCACAAGGATGATACTGAATAACATTTGCATTTTCATCAGAGGGTTAGGTTAGGTTTGGGTGAGTTCAGATTAATTTAGTTAATTAATTTCAGTGGTAGTCCCTTCATGGTGTACATGATGATTTAAAGAAAGTATATTTTTTGCCCATAAATAAATAGTCAGTGTCTGGAAGTTAGTAGGCGAGGGTTACTAACATCATACTCACTCACTCTGACACAGGAAAAAAATTCACTTAGCTCACAAATTCCTGCAGATCCCTAATTACCAGTCTGTGTGTGGCCTTGCTTTCATATAACCATTAATACACTACAGTTACACTCATGTCTATGTGATTTATGCACACAAAGTCCTTAATACTTTTACCTAGATTATATTAATTATGCTCAACTATAAGTCTTGTTATTTTGTTTGTGACCAGAGGACAGATGTGAATTATGCTTTGCTATTTTGTATTAACTATTATTTTGAATTGTCTTCTGTTGATATATCACTTTGGTACACTTGTGTTAAGTAACTAACTACCTACCTACCTAACTAGCCACACTCACAAGCCAGGAAGAGGAGAGATTACCATTTATATTATGTATTTTGCTAATACATCACTTTGGTAACCCAGCATCAATAAACTAACTAACAAGCTAACCAGCCACACTCACATGCCAGGAGGAGGCGAGATTACCTGAGCTGCCTAGGTACGAGAGATAAGGAGGGGCAGAGGGCACAGATAATGAGATATACTCTGCCTCACTAGGATTTGACTCGCTAATCCTCTCTAGCTTCACAAATACTCACAACTAACAGGGAAGGAGGGTCTGGTTATCCTAAAAAAAGCAAGAACACTGAGAGGCAACAAGAAATGGGGTCAGGGGTCCGTCCCAGTAAAGACAAAATCCCAATAAAGTAAATAAAATACAGAATGAGGTTAGTAGTCGATCCCAGTCCACGTAGAATCCCCATAAAGTAAAAACAACACTGAAAAACAACAAGAAATAAGGTTAACAGTCCATCCCAGTAAAGACAAAATCTTTACAAAGTAAATACAACACTGAGAAACAACAGGGAATGAGGTTAGTGGCCCATCCCTGCAGAGACAAAGGCGAGGACTGGTATTATTCAGCTAATTACTCACCCCTGATTCTCACAGCTACTCACTTACATTAGAACGAATTCATGGTGGTTCTGACTCACCAAGCAGTGTTCTGTGGCGGCCAGTACTCATGCTTCCCTAGGGCCAGCCAGCCAGCATCCCTATCAGCTGTTACTGTCACTGCCTCCCAGCTGGTGACAGGCGTAGGGACCGTCTGTTTTAAGGCAAGGGAACTGTAAGCTAAATTTTCGGTACTGCGCATCCACCTCTTAAAAATTATAATAGATAAGTGGAATAAATAAGAAAAGGTCTTCTCATTCATACTGGGAGATAAACATGAAATTAGTAAGAGAGAAAGGTGGTAATGAATGTGAGAGAGGTTTTAATGTCCTCTCCGAAGGTTTCCTGTGAGAAAACACCTAGTATGTCTATTCACTTATACTGGGAAATTAAGATGAGGTTAATAAGTAGTGGCAATACGTGAGAAATGAGAAAAATTTGTCTACTCACTCGTACTGGGAGATAAAGATGAGATTGATAGTGGATATAGTCGTAAGGAGTGAGAAGTGAAGGAAGAGTATTTCAGGTAACGTTTCAGTGTACTCTTTCCGAAATTAGGAAAATATCTTATGTCTACCCTCTCATGCTGGGAGATAAGGGTGAGATAAGTGGACTAGATGGTAAATAATGAAAAAAAAAAAAACGAACCAGAAGTACTGTAATGAACCTTTCAATATTCTCTTTATGAAGTTTATCTGTGAGAAAATATTTTAGTATGGCTTCATATTTTCCTTCCACCTTTTCTCTCTCGATCCATACTCATTCCCACCCTGTTCCTCTGTCGTGTGAGTAGTTCGGTGAGGCGAGTACTTTGATTATAAGATGTGAACACGTATGAGAAGGTAACGTGGCACGTGTTGTCTGTAAGGTGGTTTCCTGGCAACGCTGACTGCATGTGCGTGCGTGTGTCTTGTGCATATCCTTTTGCTAGTACTCAGAAACGCTTTGTTCTCACTACTACTTTCAAAGGCCATAGAGACGATTAGCCGTGTTCTCAAGAGTGCTTCCTTACTAATAATGTAGATATCTTTTAATCTGTCATATGACAAATAAGTAAATAAATGAATAAATAAAATAAATAAAACACCCTTAAAAACACATGTAACTTGAAGTAGAGCTTTTATAATGCAGCGGAGTTGCGGCACATGTTTCTCAGATGGGCTTCAGTTTTGTCATGAGAAATTGCTTTAACTCAGTGACTATATGCACAGGGTGTCCCGTAAGGAAAGTCAAGTATTCTAAAAAATTAAAGACACCTGTATGAACAAACTAATCATTGAACTCTCTCACTACTAGATTAACATTTTTCTATAATCCATCTAGACTTGCTTATGGACTACAATTGTTCTGTATCATAATAAATACCAAATCAACCCTCTATGCTCTCTTTTTCTTCTTTCTGTATTCATGGAAACATATTTTAACACCATTCTTCTTGTTAATAAAGGGAAACCATAGCAGTGAAAGAGTTAGATATTGGTGCCAACGCATCACCTGCATGGGAAAGTGTGATTATATGAGTATGCCCGGTAAAGTCACAGCTTGCCACCGCCACCACCACCACCACAACGCTACACTCACAGTATTCGCCAGCTTGCTACCACTGCCACCA
Source organism: Scylla paramamosain (assembly GCF_035594125.1). Classification (NCBI taxonomy): domain Eukaryota; kingdom Metazoa; phylum Arthropoda; class Malacostraca; order Decapoda; family Portunidae; genus Scylla; species Scylla paramamosain. The sequence goes on from NC_087173.1 coordinate 9,538,520, forward strand.
CCTTACACTTAGCCAGCTTGCCACCACCACTACCACCACCGCCACCACCACAACAGGAAAGCCACACACCCCCTGCCACCTCAGCACGCGAGAGGAAAGAGACTCAAGGAAAATAAGTAGGAGAGAGAGAGAGAGAGAGAGAGAGAGAGAGAGAGTGTACGTATCAGTTTTGTTCTCGTGCGACCAATCTTCATTTATGGAGAAACTAAAGAAATTCTATCTAGGTAGCACTACTTTAATTTTGTTTATTAATCCTCCTCCCCTGAAAAAAAAGAGAAGACCAGGAGGAATGATGTAGACAGTAGAATATTATTATTATTATTATTATTATTATTATTATTATTATTATTATTAGTAGTAGTAGTAGTAGTAGCAGCAGTAGCAGCATTTGTAGCGTTGGACGTAACCGTACTCTAAGTTAGTAAAGTTAATTTTACCAGTACAACCGAACCAAACTGATGACTTATTGTATTTCCTATTACTGCACCGCTTTTCGCTCGTGACAAACTAATATCGCATGACAAACAGCACTGCGTAATCCGGAACGAAGCTGATCAAATCTCGTTGTCACTTTGCCTTTCATAACTTAAAACTAAAATGCTAGACTGATTTAGCCACGCACCGTCCACTGCCTTGCATCCATCAACACTCTATAACGCGTGTCACTTATTACAATACCCACAACGGGATTGAACCAATACTACGTTTTCCAATACAGGATTTAGCCTCGTCACTTTAATTCTTCATTTTACGACTAAGAGTGAAAATAGACTCATTTCTCTCCCTCCACGAACCCAAAATATTACCGAGGCCCGCATTCTGAGAAACGCACTGCTCTCTATCTCCGTCTCGCTCTCCGCAACTATTTTCAAAGGCCACATATGATTAGGTGGGTTCTCAAGAGTGTTTCTCCTGATAATAATGTAAAAATCTTGTTGATTTGTAGCTACAACCATAAAAACACATTTGAAAACCCGCCTCATTTCAAATATGAAACCTGTTGAAAGGTGCGGCGCAGAAGTAAAGTGTTTCAAAATATGGTCCTGCACTGATCTGATGCTTGAAGAGTGAGATGGGTGAGGAGGACCCTGACATCCCTCACACACAAACCTCATACGAACCATCCTTATCATTACTAAGCCTTATATTTGACTTGAATCACACTCATTAAAATATCACAAAGGGACAGACACGACGCTCTTTAATTGAATTTTACTGTATTGCTTTGTTTTCTTTATTTCTGTTTGGTGGCGCTCCAGAAATAAATAAATTGTCAAACTTTTTGGTGTTTTATCTCGACTTCTTTTAACAGATTGTAATTAAAGATATTGGGGTTTCCAAAGATGTTTTTATTATTCCAGTAATGGTTTGACAGTAGAAACTATAACAGGTTTGCAAGGGTGCTGTCACGACATCAGTTTAGCAGGAATTCTGCTGCAGCAACTGAGAATACACTCAGAACGCGAGTATTTATGGCCTTTGCGAATAGTCAAATACTCCCAGCAAGAGTTCATAATCATTAAAAAAAAAAAAAAATTAAAGATGACGGTATATAATTCATACACATAAGCATAACTAGAAGGTGAGAATTATAGGCCGCTTTCACAGTTGCTTCGTTTTGTTGTGATCGTTACCAATACGTGGTGATCGCCACCAATAACCGATTTATCTTGAAACTAAACCATTCTATGTGCGCAGAAACGGCTTCTTCAGCTATACCTACTCCCTGCCACTGAAAAGAATGAATAAATATTATCTCCGTGTCTGAGAGCGTTAAAATAAGCAAGAAATCAGCGAGGTGTCTTCTACCACTTGGAGCGAAAAAAATATAGGCCTACACTTAAAAGAACTCAACGATTGATCTTTATGGACTTTGCAAATACTCAATACACGAGAAAGCAGTGAGGTGCCTTTTACCACTTCGAGCGGGGGAAGAAAAAACCGCCAATTAATCTTTGTGGCCTTAGCAAATACTCAAATGCTTCCTGCGAGAGATTATAACCTTTGAAAATACACGAGAAATCGATGAGGTGTTACCGCGATGCCGCACAAGTGAAAGGGCGGAGGAGGAGGAGAGGCTGTGCCGGAGTGTCTATGGCCCGTATTCTGAAACGCTTCGCTCTCTCACCACGACTATTTTCCAAGGCCACTGAGATGATTGGCCGAGCTCCCAGGAGTGTTTCCCCTGTTAACAACGTAGAAATCTTATTAAACTGTCACTAAAATCATAAAAAAAACCTTAAAAACCTTTGTAACTTCAACTAGACTGTTTTGAAAGTAGTAGAGGTGCGGCGCAGAAGTGTTTCTCAGCACGGGCCTATGTAGCGCCGTGCAGTGTGGTGAGGGTGGGTGGCGGGGCTCCCTCACGCACTCTGCTCTAATCCTTCAGCGTGACGGCACTCAATTTCACTCCCGGGAGAGTTGCGTGTGTGTATATATATGACCCTCGCAGCTGTCACCGTCGGCAACGCGTTTCCTGTAAAGCAGAGGACCATTGCCGCTCAGTTTGCAATATTCCGACGACTACCTCGCGACCGGCCCTGATTCAAAAGGAGAGAGAGAGAGAGAGAGAGAGAGAGAGAGAGAGAGAGAGAGAGAGAGAGAGAGAGAGAGAGAGAGAGAGAGAGAGAGAGCTATGATTTCTAAATTTACGTTTATCTCTCTTCCTCCTTATTCTTCCTCCTCCCTGTCCTCCCTTACCAAGTGTCAAGAATGAAGTTGCCAGTATTGGGATTTATATTATCATGCAAAGTATTTATATATCTTTATTTCATGTGTATAATTTTAGATTAGAATTATAGAGAATCCTTTTACATTCCCTTTAATCTGAGAAAGGTAGCCAGGAGAACAGCACGTCACGTTTTGTGCCATTACATGAATAAAGAGAGAGAGAGAGAGAGAGAGAGAGAGAGAGAGAGAGAGAGAGAGAGAGAGAGAGAGAAGAAGAAGAAGAAAAAAAAAAAAGGAAAGCACCGCCACATCGCGGTCATATGGCGCCAAAGGAGGAGGGCTTGGTTCACGGAGCAGAAGGGCACCGAACCCTCCAGTGACAAGCGAGCCATCAAAGAAGGTGGCACCTCCGACTACGCCTCAAGCCCCGTCACCGCGACAAGGTGACTCCACCCGGCTAGAGAGAGAGAGAGAGAGAGAGAGAGAGAGAGAGAGAGAGAGAGAAATTATGCTCAGGCTTTGAACAAAGTATGGAGCACAGCTTCCACAATGTAGTCTCTCCAAGACTTCCTGAAAAAAAAAAGTTACAAACTTGACAAACAAGGATAATTTGTATTGTATAGGAGAGAGAGAGAGAGAGAGAGAGAGAGAGAGAGAGAGAGAGAGAGAGAGAGAGAGAGAGGTTGCTATTATGCCCTATCGGTGTAGTGTACCCGGAAAACAAAGAAATTAATGAAAGCGATTCAGAAAAAGAAGGCAACATAAAATATTCATCAAAGCACCCGACGAGAAAAAAAGAAAGAAAAGAAGAAAAAAAACATCACATACAAACAAAGCAGAGCCTACATTCGAATTTGATCTTACCGTGAAAGAGATAAAAGAAAAGAAAAGTGAAATATTCTTTGTAGTATATTTTCAAAAGTGAACATTTTTATACGTTTTACTTCTTTTTCTGCTCTATAGTTACGTATGATACTCCGCTGTAGGGAAACAGAGGGAAATAGACTCGTCCCTTGCTACTGCTCTCTTATAAACGCACGAGGAGGGAGATCACTCGTCAGTAGTGTAGCAGCCAGCGGGACGAGAGGATGTGCGTAGCTCTATAGGTCCCATTGACACCCACAGCATCGCACTCACCACGCACCCTCGCTCGTGCTGTGGGGCTGAACACCGAAGCGGGTCTCACATGGATTAAAAAATGAAGAAAAAATGAACATAACCAAATAGGCAAAGCATATAACCCGAACTTCGTAACTTTGAAAGCGAATTAACGATAGAAACAGGTGACTTAGAGTTAATATTGACAGTGATGGGCGTGTTATGATCTGCTTTCTCTATTTCCTCTGCTCCCTTGCCTCCTTCATGTCTCCGCGGGGCTCAAGAGGAAGCGTACTAATGGTCGGGAAGTAATATCGCCTCTCATTCAGGTGAGTGTCGTGAAGAGAATCACACCTGTTGGCTGAACGTTGGCATGGCTTGGTTGTTCTTGTGGTGGTGATGTTAGTGGTGATGTTGGTGGTGGTGCTGGCTGTTTTATTGCTGTCATCTCCTCCTCCTCCTCCTCTTTCTTCTTGGTTAAATTCAGTAGATAACTCTCTCTCTCTCTCTCTCTCTCTCTCTCTCTCTCTCTCTCTCTCTCTCTCTCTCTCTCTCTGTGTGTGTGTGTGTGTGTGTGTTGTGTGTGAACGTTTTTTCTTACATACATCTTAAGAGTACACACACACACACAAAGAAAAAAATCATACACCTTTCACTGTTTGAGAGAAAAAAAGAAAAATGACTGAAGAGAGAGAGAGAGAGAGAGAGAGAGAGAGAGAGAGAGTGAAAAAGACTTCACCACCTCCTCGGCAAAACCTCGTCACTTTATCAGTTTTACCACAAGAGCCGCTGAAATGAGGCCTGTAATTGGGGCTTCATATTGCGGGGCGGGGGTGGCTCGGCCGATAATAGTGTTCGGGAAGTGATTCGAACTCAAGTGAAGTGTGTCATGGCGAGGTCGATACACTGAACCTTCGAAGTCGCTGGCAGTGCATTCTTCTCTTCTCATCTCGTTTTCTTTGCGTTTTCTTTCATGTTTTAATTATTTTTTTTTCTTTTTAGTGTTTTTAATTATTTTTTTCCTGTTTTCTTTATTCATTCTTCAGATAGATTTGATTATATACGAAAAATTTTTCGTGTTTGGTTTTTAGGTGTTAATTATACAAGTTTTAAATGTGGTTTTTTATATTTTTTCCTTTTTTCCTTCTTGTTTACATATTTTTGAGGTGGGAGATGAGAGTTTTGTTCTCTAATAGTGTGGTAGGTGGCTAGAATAGACTCAGTTATCTGGTAGTTAGTATAGACTCAATTGGGAGCTTTTAAAAAAGTATCAAAAGTTTCACATGGAATTTTGTCCTGTGATGTGGTAAATGACTGGAATAGACTCAGTTGTCTGGTTTTCAGGTAGTTAGCGTAGATTCAATAGGGAACTTCGAAATTAAGGAAATATTAGAGCGGTTTTAGGGATAGGGATGAGAGAGAGAGAGAGAGAGAGAGAGAGAGAGAGAGAGAGAGAGAGTTGACAACAAAAATTTTTTAACCAACTTTCATCACCCCTACTTATTTTCACCCCTCTCTCTCTCTCTCTCTCTCTCTCTCTTTTTTTTTTCATTTATCCTGCCTACCATTATCATTCCCAAATATAGCACACAGAAGAAGAAGAAGAGGAAGAAGAAGAAGGAGAAGAAGAAGAAGTAGAAGAAGGAAACTGAGAAAAAAGAAAAAAAAGAAAAAGAAAAAATAGATAAAGAAAAAGAAAAAAATGAATAAAGTGAAGCAGACGAGAAACTGTGGCACACATATTTATGCAAACTACTGGGACGCCTAACCACGCGTGACAAAGGCTCCTTCCCTCCGTCACACCCGCACACTTCTCGTTGGCTTTGAAACCGCGCCACGCCACAGTTTACATGCAAAGGACCATCGCCGCGTCCTCACTCGGGGGTGTTTCTCCGCCTTTCCTTGTATATCCTGCTGGGGCGCGAGAGAGAGAAAGAGAGAGAGGGAGAAAATGTAATGTACTCAGTATTTTTTGTTTTTTTGAATTTTTTTAGATTATTATTTTTGTGGTACTTTTGTTTTGTTTTTGTTGTTTTTGTTTTTTTGTTATGGTTGGTTATTACAAAAGGTGTATTTTGTTCTTGTTTTTCTTTTTTTTATCTTTTTATTTTTACGCATTTGCTTGTTTGTTGTTTTTTGTGCTTTTGTTTCTACTACTACTACTACATACTACAACAATATTTACTCTTACACGTCCTCCTCCTATCACCACCACCACCACCACCACCACCACCACCATCACCACGACATTCCACCAATACACACACGCTATGGTCAGTAATATTTTCATGTAAGTGGTGGGAGCTTGAATGAATACCCAAGTGAGAACCTAAGGGAGGACCTAAGTGAGGACTCCCGCTGGCTCTGATGTGTTTCCGAAGTCCTGGGTTGTGTGGGCGCAGCTTTGGGACCCCGATGCTATTGATACGAACGAGGGATAGTCCATAGCGTTCAAATTGGTGTCAACATGTGTATAAATTTGGGTTATACTGAGTAACTGCGCTGTGTATTGGTATGTGTGTGTGTGTGTGTGTGTGTGTGTGTGTGTGTGCTCGTCTCTCTCTCTCTCTCTCTCTCTCTCTCTCTCTCTCTCTCTCTCTCTCTCTCTCTCTCTCTCTCTCTCTCTTTCCCTGATCTATGCTTGTCAAGTACAGAACGATCAAGTGGACTTAATACGAAAACTTCACACACTTTTTAATAACATTATTCTGGAGAACACTGAAAAAAAAAGAGAATTCTGCAATCCTTAGCAATTTGAGGCATTTCGTAAAACTCTCCCCCAAAAAGAAGCGGTTAGTAATTACCAGAGGAACTTAAAAAAAAAAAAAAAAAACTCTTGAGGATTACACGAAATCTGATTACACAAAGTGACTACAACTTGCGTAATTGAATCCCGTTTTCTTGTTGCATTTCTATTGAAGCATTTCGTGAAACTCAGCACCAAAGAAAACAAAATATAGAATTCACTTAAAGAATTAAAAACTCTCAATAATTACATGAAATTTACTTAGACAAACTGACTGCAGCATGTGCAATCAAATCTGCTTTTCCCGCTGCATTGCTATTGAGGCATTTCTTGGAACTCGAAAAAAAAAGTGTAGTAATTACCAGAGGAACTAAAGACTCAAGGATTACATGGAATCTGATTACACAAACTGACTGTAACATATGCATTAAATCCGGTTTTCCCGCTGCGTTTCTACTGAGGCATTTCGTGAGATCGCCCTTCATCCACACACACACACACACAAAAAAAAAAAAAAAACTATAATATTTAACTAAGGAACTAAAAACTGTCAAGGATTACATGGAACCTGATTGCACAAACAAACTGCAACATGCACAATGAAATCCCCTTTTTCTGCTTTGTTTCTACTGAGGCATTTAGTGCAATTGCCCCCCGCCCCTTAGAAAACAAAGAAAACAAAACAATAATATTTAACTAAAGAACCAAAAACTGTCAAGGATTACATGGAATCTGATTACACAAACTGACTGCAACATACGCAATTAAATCCGGTCTTCCCGCTGCGTTTCTATTGCTTTACTTCACCGTCGTCTTCATTCCAGGTTATCTCTGGCGTGCATTCATCTCACGGCAGGATCTTGTAATGTATTCTGTGCAGGCATTAACATTCATCCCTTCCTCTGTTATTAAATTGGTGGAGTTTCTTTAAAACAAGGAACCGTAATGCATTAAGCGGGCAATAGTTCCATTTGAGGCGAGGCGCGGCGTCCCTGGAGACTCTAAGATCATTTGGTTCTGAGCCACAGTGAGGTAACGAGGGAAGGGATCGGGCTGCACCTCCTCCACGGCTGCGGTATTGTCTCGTCAGCACTTATTGAACTCCTTCCCTAAAGCAGGCGTCGCCATCTCCCTGTCTGTCTCTATTTTATCATGGATTAAGCGCGAATGTTGACAGTTTTTTTTACCTTTTTTGTCAGTTTTATTGTCCTGCTTGTTTATTTATTTATTTTATTTTTGCGTCTTATAAATCATACGTGATTCCTGGATTGCTTTCTGTTACTTTTCACGTAGAATTGTAGCATTTTGCTTGTATATATATATATATATATATATATATATATATATATATATATATATATATATATATATATATATATATATATATATATATATATATATATATATATATATATATGTATATATATGATTTGTGTTTTTTTTACTTTCCGTGAAAAGAAAATATCTTTTTGAACTTTACAATAAGTTATGTCATAAGTGATTCTTAGGTTTTTTTGTTTATTTCACTGAAGAATTTTAATATTTAACTTGTTTTCTTTTGTGGTCTGAAGCTCATAGATGATTGCTTGGATGCTTTCTGGTATTTTCCACGTGAGCATGATAACATTTTACTTGCTTTTTTAATGTTAACCCATAAATGATTACTTGGATGTTTTTGTTATTTTCCACGGAGGAATGATAACATTTTGCTTGTTTTCTGTACTTTTGAAATCACAAGTGACTGCACGGATGTCGTAAGTTACTTCTTATTATAAAATTATACATCTGCATTTTGGCACGTCGCGGCTTCTTATAAACATTATTTTCAAAAGCTACAGAGACGACTAGCATTGATTTCATTGATGCTTTTCCCACTGACGACGCAGGAAACTCATTAAACAATCACTAAACTCACGAAAAACCTTGAAAAATCCCCAGTAATTTCCACTAGAGCCTCTTCAAATTAGACAAGATTCAGCTCATTGTCTCTTTGTCTCTCCTCTGTTACTTCCCTCGCGTCCCTTCGTCTTGTCAGTGTCTCTGTTTCTGTATTGATAGTGCCAGTCATGTCTTGTGTTTTTGTTCCTTCTTTGTCTTTCGTAGCCTTAGTTGAGCCTAATTCCTCCAGCCTCGCCATTTCTTTTCCGCCTAACCTCCTTTTCTTCTTCTTCGTTCTGTTTTGTCTCCTTGATTCCTTTGTGTATATTTTTGTTATTTCTTCTTCTTCTTCTTGTTCCTTTTTTTCTCTCTCCTCGATTACTTTATGTGTATTTTTGTTATTTTCTCTCTTCTGCTTCTTCTTCTTCTTCTTCTTCTTTTTCTTCTTCTTCTTCTTCTTCTTCTTCTTCTTCTTCTTCTTTCATTCTTTTTTCTCTCTTCCCATTTACTTTTTGTGCATTTTTGTTATTTCTTTTTTTCTTCATCTTCCTTTTTTCTCTTTTCTCGATTATTTTTTGTGTATTTTTGTCATTTTTTTCCTATTAATTTTTTCTCTCTCCCCTCAATTACTTTGTGTGCATTTTTATTATTTCTTTTCTTCCTCTTTTTTTTTCTCTTTCCTCGATTACTTTCTGTGTGTTTTTATTGTGTCTTTTCTTCTTTTTTCTCTGTTTCCTCGATTGCTTGGTATGTTTTTGCTTTTTCTCCTAACCTTCTCGTCCTTTTGTTCTCCTTCCTTCTTTTCTTTCTTCTCCATTACTTTATCTGTGTATGTATTTTCGTTTCCTCCTTTTCCTCTCTGTCCTCGATTAATTTGTCTGTATTTTTGTTGTTTCTTTTCCCATAACCTGCTCCTCCTTTTCCCTATCTTCCTTCTTTCGTCTCTTCTCCATTACTTTGTGTATTTCTCTTGTTCTTTTTTCCCTAGCCTTCTCGTCTTTTTGTTTTTCTTCCTCTTTTTTTTTTCTTCGATTACTTTGTCTGTGTATTTTTGTAATTTCTTTTCCTCTGACCTACTCCTCCTTCTTTAATTCTTCTTCTTCCTTCTTTGCTTTCTCTGTTACTTCTTTCACGATGACTACCTTTTTTTCTTTCAGCTTCTATCATTTTCTGCGTTTATTTCCGTCTTATGTTATTATCCATGGAAGAGTGAAAATACCTTGTTAATTCATTGCGCTTCAAGACTCATAAATGATTGGTGGACTGGCTAATATTACTTGATAGTATTTTTTTTGATATTTTTTGTCTTATAATTTACGATCGATAGCCTTAACCCTTTCTCTACGACACGAAACAATTAACAGCATCAGAGACAATGCGTGAAGTTTTTACAAGCATTTACAAGAAAGTCAGCAATGAAAAAGAAGACATTTTGCAATTTCCTCCCAGTTCAGAGATTGGACGTGGCTGTAGAACAAGTAAAGAGTGATTGGTAATTAGGCAAAGGTGTACCAAGTGGCAGTCAAAGGGTTAAGTTACTCCGTGGCATGATTATAGTATTTACCACATTCTTTTTTTGCACTTTATACTCGTAACTCAAGGGAATGCAGGGTCATCTAATATTACCGAAGAGTTATAGTATTTTCCATATTCTTCACGCTTTACAACCCGTGCGGGCTGTGGGCGGTCTAATGTTGCTCTCCACGGGCGGCTCATTCCTCACAGGCAGGCCAAGGATACGCTTCCTGCTCCTCCCACCAGCAAGGAAGGGAATATGATGAAATGCAGCTAATAGTATATACTCCTTTCCTCTCCCATCGGCGACAGATACGAGCGTCATCTGTTGGAAGCGTAAAATGCGATGCCCTGGCCCGTATACACAAACACTGCTCTCTGTGTCTCTCACCACGACTATTTTCAAAGGCCACAGAAATGACTAGCCGGGTTTTTACGAGTGTTTCTTCTGGTAATATTGTAGAAATCTAGTTGATCTGTTACTACGATTATAAAAACATCCTTAAAGAGCCCGTGTTGCTTCACCACCATTATTTTTAAAGACCACAGAGATGACTAGCCTGGTTCTTACGAGTGTTTCTCCTGGTAATATTGTAGAAATTTAGTTGATCTGTTACTACAATCATAAAAACATCCTTAAGAACCCCATGTTGCTTCACCACCATTATTTGTAAAGGCCAGAGATGACTAGCTGGGTTCTTACGAATGTTTCTCCTGATAATTTTGTAGAAATCTAGTTGGTCTGTTACTACAATCTTAAAAAAAAAAAAAAAAATCCTTAAAAAACCCTTGCTGCTTCACTACCGGTATTTTTAAAGGCTACAGAGATGACTAGCTGGGTTCTTAAGAATGTTTCCAATTAACCTGTCAGTACATTCATAAAAACATCCTTAAAAACCCGTGTTGCTTCACCACCGGTACTTTCAAAGGCCACACATGACTAGCCAAGTTCTCACGAGTGTTTCTTCTGACAATATTGTAGAAATTTTGTTGATCTGTCACTACACCCATAGAAAATGAAAAAAAAAACCCTTAAAAATCCGTGTCACTTGAACTACATAGAAGCTTTTGAAAGTAACCGAAGGCGAATAAGTGTTTCAGAACCTGGTCCGTTGTGTCAGTGGAGTGAATGGATAGGTGGATATACTGTGACTGTGGGACGCCGTGTTACAATTCCTGCGACTCGATCTTTCTTGTTTAGTATCTATCGTGTTGCTCGCTCCTCCTCCCTTCATCCCTCCCTCCCGTCGGTCTGCCTTGGTCGCCTCCTGTCTCAGTTCAATGGAGTGTCTTTTGCGGGAATGGAGCCCTCGTGAACTAACGAAATGGGGAGTTGCTGAATTCTTCTTTCGTTTTCATTTGCTACTTTTTCGTTATTTTCTTCTTCCTTTTCCTTGTTTACGTACTTTTTTTTCTTCCTCCTCATCCTCTTCCTCGTTCTTCTTGTTTTGCTTCTTCTTCTTCTTCTTCTTGTAAGCCACCACGCGTAAGCCCCAGAACACTACAGATGGTATATCCTTAGAAGAAAGTGATTACAAGAACACAACAGAGTAAGGAGACTGCAAAAGGGGAGTTGACCAGCACGGGACATTTCCTGAGTTAACAGGTAATAGTTTTCCGAATTAAAGGTAAGGTGGAGGGGGGGGGGTGTATTTCATTGGAGTCAACAAGATTCCGTGAAATGAATGAATAAAAGGAGCGAATCACTAAGATCGTATTGCTCATAGTGGTGTTGTCATTACGACTTGTTGTTTGCAGTGTGTGTGTGTGTGTTTGTGGTCTTTTAAAAGTGCGTTTTTTATTATTTTACAAGGTCACAGTTTATTGAAGAATGTTTATATTAGAGTTCACATTAATTCAGATTTTATTGCTTATTTAAGTAATCTCAAATCAAGTATTCATATTTCAATTGATGCTACAAGCGTGGACTGCAGTATTTTTACGCTTTTTGAGTTTTATATTTTGTGGTTAATTTGATTGTATAACTGTGGTCAATAAAATACAACCACTATCATTATTGCTCTGTGTGTGTGTGTGTGTGTGTGTGTGTGTGTGTGTGTCATCTCGAAGTAGGCGAGGGAAGGAGCTGCGGATCGTAAAGCAGAGGGATAAAGGGTTATGGTCATATAAACTATTAATGTTGCTCAATAACCCACCAAACTGGAGCCCGAGAGGGAAAAACTTCCAACTGTCTCTTTCTTCCCTCTTTTATCATCATCTCCCTCAGTATTTATTGCATTCCTCCGCGCGTTTGACTAAGCGTCCTGGAGAGCGGGTCGCAGAACTGTCTTCTCAATATTGCACCGAGGGTTTATCATGGAAACTCAATTTATGCGCACTCACGTCGTGTTTTTGTGGGCGAGCCACTTGACGAAGCAGCCAGGAAGAACGTCTGTGCCTTTCTGTGCATGCCTCTCCGTGGGCCATATTCCGAAACACTTCTGCATGCACCCCGACTGGTTTCTAAAGGAGATGGTTGGACGAATACTGATTTTTAAGTCTTTTTATGCGGTTGTAATGACAGATTAACAAGATTTTTATATTATTAACAGGAAAAGCACTCTTGAGAACCCGGATAATCATGTCTGTGACCTTTGAAAATAGTAGGGGCTCTAGAAATGACACGGATTTTTTAAGGCTATTTTTATGGTTCTAGTGACAGATAACCAAAATTTCTACATTATTAACAAGGGAAACACTCTTGAAAACCCGGCTAATCATCTCTGTGGCCTTTCAGAATAATCGTGATGAGAAAGCAAAGCGTTTCTGAACAAGGGTTTGTGTCTCTGTTCCTCTTTGTGTCTCTCTTCCACCCGGACGCAAAGAAACTCCATTCTCTCACGCCTGACAAGAAGGTGAAGGGATGCGAAAGGTCCGTCTGAAGGGGCATATGTCACTCCTCCTCGCGACGGTTTCCCAGCCAAGAGGAAAAGGCGGCGCGGTAACCTCAGTATTGAACCATAAGTCAAGCTTGTCACGGGAGGTTTGGACGAGGCTGGCGTGTTCAGGAGGACAGATCTCCGCCATAAACGTGTCATTCTCTCCTCCACTGCGGCTGAGGAGCGAGGGAAGGAGCGGAAAGTAAATAAATATGAGTCGTGACGCGGAGAAAAGTGGTGGTTGAGTGAAGGAGGAAATAAAGGAGGAGGGAAGTGAGGAGGTGTGCGGCAGGAGTAAATAGCGAATGTCGTGTGTGAGAAAGGAATGGGAAAATGAGAAAATGAGAACTTTGCGTTTGTGAGGCACCGGAAAATCATGTTAGATGAAAAAATAAAAAATGAAGGAGGAGGAAATTAAAGAGGTGTTTACAGTACGAATATGTGACAAATGAACACCGGAAAGAAAAAGAAATGAGTAAGGAAGAAAAACAGTACAAATTCACAAAGCAGTCTTCTCTCCACCCCCCCCCAAAAAAAAAAAAATGATAAATTAAGAAATACAAGAAAGAGGAAAGAAAATTTATAGACTTGATATTTAACGAATACACGTGAGAGTAAAATAAAAGATGAGAAAGAAAATAGAAAAGGATATGGGTTACGATGTGAAATGACTGAAGTTAAAAGAAAAAGATAAAGAATATGAGTTACTGGGTGGACTAAAATAAAAAGAAAACCTTAAGAAAGTAGCAAAGAATATGAGATCTGTACGAGTGAAGTGACTGCTGAAATGAACCTTTTAACACGACAATAAGGCCAAGAGGAAGATGACACGACACCACACGACACATCAAGAACAGCGACGACAAGTGCCATAGTGGAAGGGAGTTGAGATGAGAGAGAGATACAGAAAAAAAATAAAAATAAAAGCCCCGTAGAGTAATGGAGACAGAAGGGCGAGGCTGGTATTGACTGACTGACTGATTGAGTAAAACAGGACACGGCGCCGCAGCATCAAAGGACAAATGACGCCCACCATTCATCAAAAGGAGAGGCGAAAAAAAAAGAACTACGTGGAAAAGAAGAGCAAATGAGAGCACCATACAAAGATGACGACAGACACGCAACGCAAAAATGGGAGAGTGGAAAGTTGCAGGTGTTTGAAAATTGAGGGAGATGTAAAATAGAGTGTGATTTTCGGAGAGTTAAAGCTTTTCTCACACTCTACAGAATGTACTGAGACTGCAAAGGGAGGTAATGGAGGAGAGGAGGAGGAGGAGGAGGAGGAGAAAGAGGAGGAGTTGAGCGTAATATATACAGAAACAGTTATCTATTTCATTGTCAGGTTTTGTATGTTAGAGGAGCAAATAATGATAATGATAACGTAATGATGATAATGATACTACTACTACTACTACTACTACTACTACTACTACTACTACTATTACTACTACTACTACTACTATTTACAAAGTAGATACACGAGAAAATAAAAAAAAAGATAAAACTAAAGAAAAATATGTTATGAAAGCAAGACTAAATAAAACATAATAAAAACAAACTGGAACACGTGTAGGCAATAATTCTTAAGTAATCTGTAGCAATACGGAATAAACATGAAATATATATAAAAATTTAGAAGGATTAAAAGTTTCAAGATGGCCTGGTGGAAAATAGTCACGAAGAAATGCTCTCTCTCTCTCTCTCTCTCTCTCTCTCTCTCTCTCTCTCTCTCTCTCTCTCTCTCTCTCTCTCTCTCTCTCTCTCTCTCTCTCTCATTTTTTCTTCCTTTTCCTTCCTGCAGTTTTCCAGTTTTTCATTTTTCTCTTTTTTTTTACCTTCCTCTCTCTTCTCTAATTCTTCTACATCTTTTCTCTTCCTTCCTTCATTCCTTCTTTTTATTCCCCTTTCTTTTCTCTTTTATTCTTATTTTGTTCGTAAATTCTTCCCCTCTCCTTCGTCTCTCTCTGTCTTTTATCTTCCTTCATTTTCCTATTTACATTTCTTTATTTTCTTTCCTTCTATTTCATCTTTGTTCCGTATTTTTCCCAACTCTCTCTCTCTCTCTCTCTCTCTCTCTCTCTCTCTCTCTCTCTCTCTCTCTCTCTCTCTCTCTCTCTCTCTCTCTCTCTCTCTCTCTCTCTAGCTCTCTTTCATCTTCTTTCTCTTTCCTTCATTTCTTCATTTTTCCTTATCCTTCCTCCTTTATTCACTCTTATTCGTACGCACCTTCCCCTCTGGCTCACCCCCTCCTCTCTCTCTCTCTCTCTCTCTCTCTCTCTCTCTCTCTCTCTCTCTCTCTCTCTCTCTCTCTCTCTCTCTCTCTCTCTCTCTCTCTTCATTTCCTTCCCCTTCCTTCATTTCATTTTTTTCTTATCATTTTTTCTTTATTCATCCTTATTCATACTCACCTTTTCCCCCTTCCCCTTCTCTCTCTCTCTCTAACACGTACTATGGCTGAAGGAAGTCCCTCTCTATCCCTTCGTTGCCATGCTAAGCTCACGTGCGAAGGCTTAACTCTCTCTTCATGAATCTTGTCAGGTACTCTTTGGCATTCTCGCTCTTCACTCATAGGAGGAACAAATTAAGATGTTTTTCGTGCTCCTTCATGTTGGTTGAGGGATTTTAAACATTGCACGGCGGGATTGAGACAGAGACACAAACATACACTCACAGGCATATATACAGACACATATATAAGCACATACATATCCGTACTCGTTTCATGACTATATGTAAGCTATTAGTATTAACAAGGAAAATTTGTTGTAGGTTGCGATGTAAGGCAGGAGGAAGAGGAGGAGGAGGAGGAGGAGGAGGAGGAGGAAGAGAAGGAGGATGACTTGTATTTCTCTCTCTCTCTCTCTCTCTCTCTCTCTCTCTCTCTCTCTCTCTCTCTCTCTCTCTCTCTCTCTCTCTCTCTCTCTCTCTCTCTCTCTCTCTCTCTCTCTCTCCCGATTAAGAGTGAGTAATTTCATCCCAGTGAACGTTTCTCTCTCTCTCTCTCTCTCTCTCTCTCTCTCTCTCTCTCTCTCTCTCTCTCTCTCTCTCTCTGAAGATTACTAACTTAACGACCGAATCTAAACATTTCTTTCTATTTTCCTTCCTCTTATCTATCCACCTACTTCACTCTCTCTCTCTCTCTCTCTCTCTCTCTCTCTCTCTCTCTCTCTCTCTCTCTCTCTCTCTCTCTCTCTCTCTCTCTCTCTGCCCTATACCAGTGCGGCGTCGGACCTTCAGGAATTTCACAGTCGGAGGAGGAGCCAATTTTCTCCCAGGATGATCTACGCTTATCGGGAAAATCCTCCGAACGTAGAAACGGTGCAGGATTATCACCGCCCAGGGATATCACGGCGCCGGTTCTCCATAAGGTTGTCTAGGAGGAGGAGCAGGGGGAGGAGGAGGAGGAGGAGGAGGAGGAGGAGGGGCAAGGTAGTTTCTGTCTCCATCTCTTTTTTTTTTTTCGTCAATTTTTTCCTTTTTTTCTTTTTTCTTTTTTTCCGGGTTTCGTGCGTGTAAGGTGTGTTGTGTTTGGTTATCTCTCTCTCTCTCTCTCTCTCTCTCTCTCTCTCTCTCTCTCTCTCTCTCTCTCTCTCTCTCTCTCTCTCTCTCTCTCTCTCTCTCTCTCTCTCTCTCTCTCTCTCTCTCTCTCTCTCTCTCTCTCTCTCTCTCTCTCTCTCTCTCTCTCTCTCTCTGGGTTTTCTTCGTCGTCGTCGTCGTCGTCTTCGTTGTTGTTGTTGTTGTTGTTGTTCCTTCTTCTTCTTCTTCTTCTTCTTCTTCTTCTTCTTCTTCTTCTTCTTCTTCTTCTTCTTCTCCACCTCCTCCACCTCCTGCTCCTCCCCCTCCTCCTCCTCCTCCTCCTCCTCCTCCTCCTCCTCCTCCTCCTCCTCCTCCTCCTCCTCCTTTTCCTCATTCTCCACCACCACCACCACCACCACCACCACCTCCCTTTCTCTCCGCCGGGGAATTGTAGCATGGAGAGGAGGCAGCTATCTACGGTTAAGTTAATAAGTAATAGTGTGAAGTGAACCTCGCTATCTTCTCCCAGTTCAAGGACTATCGAGACTTTCTTCTCTTCCCTCCCTTTCTTCTCTTCCCTCTCTCTCTTCCTTCTCTTCTCTCTTTTCCTTCTCTTTCTCTTGAACTTTACAGAGTTGCCTTTTACGAAGTTTCTTTATTTTGTACTTTTTTTCATTTGTTTTTATTTTTTTTTATCCGAGGTCTTTTAGTTGTGTGATTTTTTTTATTTTGTTTTTTTTTTGTTTATTTTTTATTACTGTTTTTATTCTGTTTTGAGTTGGGTGTCAGTTTTTTCTTTATCGTTTTGGTTTGGAATTGTTATTTTCTTTATTCTTTTCACTTTAAGGATTTCGTCAACTGTATTTTCTTGCTGTTTTATTTTCATTCGTCGGGTTTTTTTTTTTTTTTAATGGCGCGCAACAAGTTATTCTTTCTTTAATAGTTTTGGCTTAGAATAACCTTTTTTTTTTTTTTTTCTAGATTTCCTTTTCTTTTAGGATTTCGTCATTTGTATTTCATAATTTTTTGGTTTGGTTTTGCATTTTTTTTTTTGAGTTTTTGGTTCGGTTTCCCAGTTGGAGTTTCCTTTTGTAGTTGATATAATGAAATTTTGATTCCCTCAGTTATATCTCTGCTTAAAAATTCTGTGGTTAGGTTCCAGTAATACTTCATGGGTTTCTGATTGGGTTCCAGTTATATATTTAGATTTTTTGGCTTGGTCTAGTAATATTTTTAGAGTTTTTGACTTGGTTCCTGCAATACTTAAAGAATTCTTGGTTTGGTTCTAGTTATATTTTTTGTGAGTTTTGTGGCTTGTTTCCAGTAATATTTTTTGAGTTTTTTGGTTTGATTTCAGTTACTACTTTTAGAATTTTCGGTTCGATTCCAGTTATATTTTCATGAGTTATGGCTTGGGTTCAGTGATGCTCTATGAGTTTGTGGCTTGGTTATAGATACATTTTCCTGAGTTTTGTGACGTGGTTCCAGTTACATTTTTATAAGTTTTGTGGCATGGTTCCAGTTATATATTCATGAGTTTTGTGGTTCGGTTCCGGTTACATTTTTATTAGTTTTGTGGCTTGATTCCAGTTGTATTTTACGAGTTTTGTGGCCTGGTTCCAGTGATTTATGAGGTTTTGGAGTGGCGTGCGGCAGGTAACATATCCACCATTGTTTCACGGGTGTTGTTTCAGCTCAGTTTGTTTTCCATTAAGAGGAAACCCAAGGAAACCTAACTTGATTAAATGATTCGAGTGGAAACAATGAAAACTCCCCCTCCCCTTCCTTCTTTTCCCCTCACCATCCCTCCCTTCGTCTCCTTCCCTCCCTGCCTTCTCTCCCTTCCCCTCACTTCAGTACACCTGCCCCCCTCCCCCCATTTTTTTTTTTCTTATTGGGTGTTTGTATTTCTCTCCTAATTGACTTTTCTCTGTACACTCTACCTTTTAAAAGACTCCCACTGTAATTAAAGAGCTCCAGAAAAGAAAGTAGGGGACTAGATTTCTTTCCCTTCTTTCTTTAATTTTTTTCCCCCACCTTGTCTTTCTTCACGTTGCTGTATGGTAGATGGATTATTGTTGTATTGCTGTTATTGTTAAGATCATCTTGTTAGTGTTCCTGTCTATTATTATTATTATCGTATTAAAAGACGTATGGTTTATCGTATAGATTTGTAAATTATGTGTTAAAACGATTAGGTATCAAAATGAAAATAAAAAAAGGAAAAATTCATTGGTTATTTTTGCTTATTATTACCATTATCATACCAAGGTGCCTGAAATATGGACGTGTAAATCACTGTATGAGTAAAAAAAAGATAAGGCGTTAAAATGAAAAAAAAAAAAAGTTTGTGTAAAGTCTATGTGAAGCACGTACAGATACACGTGGAAAAGAAATGTCATTATCGTCTTTGTATTAATCCTGCTTATTATTATCATCATTATCAGACTAGAAAAAAAAAATAAAGTTTAAATATAAAGCCGAGCAAAAATGTAAGACGTGCAAAGAAACACGAAAAAAAAAAAAAATCTGTCATTATTCTCCTTGTATTATTCTTGCTTATTATCGTCATCATTTCTATCTTAGTAAGAAATTGTATAAAATAAATGTGTTAAAAACGATATCAAAACGAAAAACAAAAAAAAAGTCCAAAATTTAGATATAAAACACTTGAAGAAAACGTAAGAGAGAGAGAGAGAGAGAGAGAGAGAGAGAGAGAGAGAGAGAGAGAGAGAGAGAGAGAGAGAGAGAGAGAGAGAGAGAGAAGACAAAAAAGACACTAGTATCTTTGCCGTCCTCGCAGCCACAACACCCGCAGCAGTAAGTGAGGAGGCAAGGCAAGGTAAGCACGTCCCCACCAGGTAATTCTCAGGTGTTTGAATGTCCACTAAAACACTACCATGGCCACGTCGTTTCCTCGTCCCGGGTTGAGTTCCAGGGATACACAGATACACGGATACACATTGCGAAGCTCCTTCTTCTTCCCGGGAAACAAACGCGGGGTTAATAAGACAAATGGTTAGTGTTTCTCGGCTCTTCCAATTCCACTTATCTTCTTATCTCCCGAAAGTATGACGGATGCTGGCGTTGGGATGTGTGTGTGCCGCGGCTAACCTTCCTAACGCCCCGGTGCCTCGTGTCTTCGGCCACGCACTCACGCTAGAACGCAACGTAATGGAAGCTGCAAGAAGCCAGTATAGGCCTACGCGTGGCAGTTCCTACGTACATTAATGAAAACAACAACAACAACAACAACAACAACAACAACAACAACAACAACAACAACAACAACAACAACAACAACTACTGCTACTACTACTACTACTACTACTACTACTACTACTACTACTACTACTACTACTACTACTACTACTATTATTTATATTACTACTACTACTATTACTACTATTCCTACTACTACTACTACTACTACTACTACTACTACTACTACTACTACTACTACTACTACTACTACTACCACTACCACTACCACTACAACTACTACTACATCTACCACTACCACCACCTGCACTACCGCCTCCATCTCCCTCTCCCCACCACCTAAGTAACACCTGTTCCCTAAATGATAACTATGATGAACCAGACAAACAATTAATTAATTCTTCGCCTCGCTACGCAATATAGCAATTTACTGTTACGTATATTTCGCAATGAATACATAAGCAGATTACGAATACGTTGATCTGTCACTGTATGTATATGTATACGTGGAGGGCAGTGTGATGCGGAGAGCTATGTAAGGAAGTGGGAAGACTGAGAAACTGGTAAGGAATATTAATTTTTATAAGGAATTTCTCGTCTTTTATTTATTTAGTTGTTTATTTGTATGCTTCCTGTCCTTGTTGTTGTTGTGGTCGTTCTTTTTTGCTTTTTTTATTTATATTTATTAGCTTACCTATTCTTTTATATATATCAGGAAGATTGGTCAAGAGGAGAAATAGGTATTATAAGAGTGCCCGTTCAAATGCAACTCCTTGAATAGAAAACAGATGCAGGAGAGTTCAAGTACGTATGCTTTGTTGCTATTGATAATAAGTGGCGTGTATTTGGAGTGGTTTCGAGGCGCGTGAAAATAGTAAGGGTGAAAAATGTAAAAAAAAAAAAAGTGTTAAGGATCAAATGGAAATACGTACTGCCTTGAAACTTCTCTCTCTCTCTCTCTCTCTCTCTCTCTCTCTCTCTCTCTCTCTCTCTCTCTCTCTCTCTCTCTCTCTCTCTCTCTCTTTCTCAGTACTATCATTCATTTCCAATCACTTACCTTCACTGCTTCACACACACACACACAAACACAGACACACACTATTTCTCTCTCTCTCTCTCTCTCTCTCTCTCTCTCTCTCTCTCTCTCTCTCTCTCTCTCTCTGACTTCAAAGGGCAGCAGCACGTGGATCGCCAGCCTTTACGTGACAAAATAGAATTGAAGTTATTGAGAATCCATTCCCGGAACCTTTATTAAAACTGGTGCGTGAGCCGAGCTGGGAAAACAAGCAGAGATTTATGCGCTCAAACATACGACAATGATTAGATTGAAGCAACTATAACGTAAAATATTGCCAGTGTGACTGTTTGTGAATGTGTGTGTGTGTGTGTGTGTGTGTGTGTGTGTGTGCTCTCTGTCTCTCACACACACACACACACACACACACACGCGCGCACATACGGAAGTTAAACTCAGGTGAAGGCCAGATGTGTGTTTCGGTTTGCGAGTGATCAAAAGAAAGCAGGAAATATCACATCAAAGAAAACTTACAGAAAGGGCGAATAGATTATACCTCAAGGGACAAATTTTAATCACTTTGCATTGGTATACTGACCGGGTGAATAGCTGACTGACTGAATGACTGGCTCAGAGGAGGACTGATTAACTGACTGACTGACTAAGGGACTGAATGACTGAATGACTGAGTGACTGTTTGGTAGGATGACTAGGTGGCTGACTGACCGGCTGACTGACTGACTGACTGACTGACTGACTGAGAGAATGACTGTTTGACTGAATGAATGACGGACGGAGGGACTGACTGACTGACTGACTGACTGACAAACGTACTTCTCTCTCTCTCTCTCTCTCTCTCTCTCTCTCTCTCTCTCTCTCTCTCTCTCTCTCTCTCTCTCTCTCTCTCTCTCTCTCTCTTCTTATCTTCCAAACATTCACGCAGTATTACTTAAAAGGAGGATATTCTCTCTCTCTCTCTCTCTCTCTCTCTCTCTCTCTCTCTCTCTCTCTCTCTCTCTCTCTCTCTCTCTCTCTCTCTCTCTCTCTCTCTCGTTCTCTCTCTCTCCCTTTCATCACAAGGAGCTAAGTGAACACTGAACATTTTACAAGCATTTCACTTTCCGCCGGAGTTGGAGCGATGATGGCAATTCCTTGTACAAGAAATGGTTGGAGAGCCGATGCAGAGAGAGAGAGAGAGAGAGAGAGAGAGAGAGAGAGAGAGAGGCTGGGAGACTGACTGACTGAGACTGAGTGACTGAATATGTGAAAGAGCAACTGGAGTCCTAAGTAAGAGTTATATGAAAGGAGTCTAAAAATATCGCTATTCCCGAGTAGCAGAAGAGATAAAAAAAGGAAAAAAAAAAAAGGAGGAAAAGAAGAAGAGGAAAAAGCGTCCTTAGATGTCGGCGGGGAACTAAAAAGCGGAGATCTCAAAGAAAACTTCACGGACAAGGACACGAGAGGGACTCAAGACTAAGCATTCAGAGGAGGAAGGATCTTTTGAACGCCAATAAGGGAGGATCGGGGAGTATTTTCAGGTAGAAATTGGATCCTGAGATAAGAAGGAAAAACGGGCCGCACCATATGGAGTGGCGGCAAAGAAAACGGAGTATGGGGACGCCTCTATCTGATCTGGTTCATTTATTCCGCGTCGAGATTTCATTACTGCGTCTTTTAGTATGAGGTTAATAAAGGAGAGAGAGAGAGAGAGAGAGAGAGAGAGAGAGAGAGAGAGAGAGAGAGAGAGAGAGAGAGAGAGAGAGAGATAGAGAGATTTAAAGTAAATGACTCAAGATAGTGAAAAATTTTAGCGTAAGAACACAATTTTTTTGTTTTATGATTTCATGCTATTTGATTTTCTCTGTGTGTAATGTTAAACGATAATGACAAAAAGAGAGACAGGCAGAGAGTTCCAGAATTTACTTGTGTGAAAGGAATGAAGGAGTGAAGGAAGCTAGGTATAGGTCAAAAGTTGTTTAAAATAGAGTGGTGGACGAATGGAATAGACTCAGTAATTAGGTTGTTAGTACTGAACCATTAGGGATGCTTAACCCCTTCACTGCTACTTGACACAACTTCCATTAATTACGCTGAGACATTTCATCTTGTTCAAGGGGCACCTCTAAACATTATAATCGCTAGAAATTGTGAAAACCTATCCTTGTAAATCCCTTTTTTTTTCTTTTAGACGCTCATAAGAATTTTGTACGTCATTTTTAGTGTCAGGAATAATTACATATCGCATGGAAAGATCAGACTGATGTGTGGGTGAAGGTGATGATTAGAAATACAGGGAATTGCCACGTGTAGGGATGAAGGCTTCTTGCATCCTACCTCATTTTCATATGTTCTTATGTTCTTTTTGAAGTTTCATGTTATTCTGTTGCTTATGTGTGTAATGTTTAGATAATATAAAACCAGAAATAGATAGGGAGTTCCAGAGCTTGCCAGTGTGAAAGGGGTGAAGGAGTGAAAGGGGTATGCACTAATGGGAAAGCACTAATATGGTATAAGAAATGCATCGAAGAAAAAAAAAAAAAACGGAAAACTAGTGTATTATTTTGACAGCATAAAAAGTGTTAATGCTCAGGTAAAAAGAACACACACACACACACACACACACACACACACACACACACACACACACACACACACACACACACACACACACACACACACATCACTCAATTTTATACCAGGTTAGAAGTTTCGCGGTAGTAATCATCCTTAATCCTTTCAATGCTAGTTAATCTTTCCCATGATCATACGCAACTTTTAAATAAATAGTTTTTGCACCGCAGTCTCTTAAAATACGTACTTTTGCAGCTTAGCACTGATTAAATTAAAGTCATATTCTTCATCTTTCTATTCCTGCAAATGATTTAAGACAACGGTGTGAATGTTGACAATACACCCCCATAGTGCTTAAAGGGTTAACTTTTTCATCCCTCTTTCACTGGTAAGCTCTGAGACTTCCTACCTATTTCTGTTTCTAAATCATTACTTAAACTGGTCATCTCTATGCCAGCCGAACAGCCGCGTGCTCTGGTCCAATTCCACGGAGAGATGTTTACTTAGTCCTTCTGCTGCTCCGCATGTGTTTGCCAAGCATGCGTGTTGCCCTTCCCCAGTAGAGGCATCTCATCTGTCTTGGTTCACGTGTTGGGGGATAAATATATTCATGAAGTGTGCGTGCTCTCTCTCTCTCTCTCTCTCTCTCTCTCTCTCTCTCTCTCTCTCTCTCTCTCTCTTCCATTGGTAAGAAAAAGGAAGAATATGATTAATTTATCCAACTAATCTCTCTCTCTCTCTCTCTCTCTCTCTCTCTCTCTCTCTCTCTTCCATTGGTAAGAAAAAGGAAGAATATGATTAATTTATCCAACTAATCTCTCTCTCTCTCTCTCTCTCTCTCTCTCTCTCTCTCTCTCTCTCTCTCTCTCTCTCTCTCTCTCTCTCTCTCTCTCTCTCTCTCTCTCTCTCTCTCAAACCCCCTCCATGTTTTCCTCTTCTCATCCACCACCACCACCACCAGCACCACCACCGCCACCACCACCACCTTCACCACCAAATAGCGAGAAGTAATGCCTGTATCTTTTGCCTTTACAGCCACACGTGACATCAGCATCCCTCACACCACACCTTTCATACCCTCCTCTTACCTGCCCACGCTTCCCTTGCTCACCTGGAAGACCCACCACACCTTTCATACCCTCCTCTTACCTGCCCACGCTTCCCTTGCTCACCTGGAAGACCCATTACGTGGAATTTGGTGCTGCTCATATGTCTCACCTGTACCTCACCTGTTCCTCTCATCTCACGTCCTTTACAAAAAATATATATTAAGTTGTCGATATAGATAAAAAAGAGTTTTGGCGTTTGAAGCTACGAGAGGATTTTCTTTTTTTTTTTCATTCATTGGAAATCGAGTGAAAGGGTTTTAATTTTGTGTATTCATCGTTTGAATGCATAATTTTTGGGTATTGGTGATGTGGGTGATGTGTTTTCGTGATTATAGACACGGAGGAAGGATTGGAAGGCTTTTGATGCGTGTAAATGCTTGTGACAGTGAAAGAGTGAGTGTGAATGAGAGGGAAAGAGAGAGAGAGAGAGAGAGAGAGAGAGAGAGAGAGAGAGAGAGAGAGAGAGAGAGAGAGAGAGAGAGAGAGAGAGAGAGAGAGAGAGAGAGAGAGAGAGAGAGAAAACAGAATAGACGAAAGGAAAAAAGGACAGAAAGACAGAAGGTTATACAGAACATTAAAGAAAAAAAAAATAGAAATATAGAAAAAAAGTAATGACGGACACACACACACACACACACACACACACACACACACACACACACACACACACACACACAGAAACACAAACAAACAAAACAAACTAAGAGAAACAAACCTACAAAAGACAAACAAACTAGCAGGCAGACAAACACAAACAGAAACAGACAGACACATATAGACAATCAGACACACAGACAGACAGACAGACAGGCAGACCAATGATTGCCCATGAGCATGACCGCAACTTCCCTAACTGAGTTAAGACTTGTACCTCTCCTTCATAAGCACTAGACTGAGGGGGGAATTAATGGAGGAAGGCTGGGGAGAGACGAGAGAGAGGAAAGTCAAGTAGGAGAGGACACGGAGGGGAGGAAGTGGAAGGATAAAGATGGGGAAAGTTAGTGGATGTTGGGAGAGTGGAGAGAATGAGGAGACGAAAGAGGGGAGTGAGGAGTAGTAGCAGAAGGAAGGAAAAGGGAAGAATGAAAGATAAGGATAGGGAGGAGAGGAACACTATTAGAGGAAAGAAGAAGGATAAAGATGAGGAAAGGAAGAGGCTGTAGTGGAGGGTGGGTGGGGAGGGTAGAATAGAGGATGAGGGGTATGAGAAAGAAGGGGAAGGCAAGTAAAAGGGAGAGAACATGGAGAAAAGGAGGATTTTTAGGGAGAGGAGAGACAAAGAGATTATGAAGGGAAAAGTTGGGAGAGGGGAAGGAAGGGAAATAGGGAAATATAAAGTAGGGGAAGGGAGAGAAAAAGGAAACAGAAGGAAGGGAAGGGTATGGAGCAGAGAGAGATTACGAAAGGAAAAGAGAATCAAGAATAAACAGGAATACAGATTTAGAGGGGAAAGACGTGGAAAGAAATAATTGGGTTAGAAGGAGAAAAAGAGAGTTCCTGAGAAGAGTGGGGTAATACAGGTGAGTGGGTTGCAATAGATAAGTAATTTTGCAGCTGTGAGTAGGATGAGTGACTGGTGGGTTAGATTAAGTCGAGGAATGAAAAGGAACTGGAAAATGAGAGAGTCAGGTTTTGTAAAATATAATGAAAAAACAGCATCTTTTCATTCTGCGTGTCGTTATCTTTGTACTAAGGGAAGACTGATGTAGCGATAAAAGATAGGATGTATCATGTGTCCTGGATGGGAGCCTTGCTACTGTGCTAACCTCCAGGATGAATAAGTAAGAATTAAGACAGGAAAGGAAGAAAAAAAAAATCTTAGTTCGGTTGGCGCCTTTTTTGTTAAAGGAAAACTAATGAAAACTAGGAAAATGTATAGAAAAAGAGGGATACGGACAAACGAACAAGAATTTAAACAGAGAGAGAAAATAATTAAGTTAATTCGTCATTTTCTGTACATTTGAATACAGACTAATGTAAACAGACTACTGAATAGAGAAACCGGGGTGCAAGAGTGTGTTGTAGGGACAGCTCTTCACTGCTATGCCCACCTCCGCCTCTTTCACAGGAACAGGAGGTTCTCTCTTATTTTGTGGACCCTATTCTGAGACACTTCGCCCGCACCTCGACTACTTTCAAAAGGCTTTAGTTGAAGTTACACGAGTTTTTAAAGTTTTTTTTTTTTTCGTTCTTGTGACAGGTTAATAAGATTTCTGCATTATTAACTGGATAAATACTTTTGAGAACCGGGCTAATCATCTCTGTGGCCTTTGAAAATAATAGTGGTAAAAGAGCAAAGCGTTCCAGAATACGGTCTATCCCTTAGACGCACGAACTAACACACAGCACAGAACACACGATCATAAATGCACACAAAAATAAGCAGAAATAAACAATAAACCATTTCACCATCTGATTAAAAAAAAAAATAAATAAAATAAATAAATAAAATACAAAAGAATTAAATGCTGTAAAAAGATGCTTAAGTAAAAAGTGGAATAAGAGAATTAAAAAAAAAAAGTGTCTTAGGGGAGTGTCTTGTTAGCAGCGACAGGGAAGAAAAAAAGTAAGGAAAAGAAAAGAATAAAAAAGAAGGAAGGCAAGCACTTTTACTATGACTGTTATTAGAGAAGCAGTAATGTTCCTGTTATTATTTTTTTCCCTTTCTTTTCTTATCTTGTCTCTGTCTTTCTTTTTTTTTTTTTTATTCTAATTTCACTTTACGTATTTGAGTCGGAACAGTAAAC
>NC_087173.1:9567985-9577985 GCF_035594125.1 Scylla paramamosain
TATTATAGAAAATGGGAATATTGTTTGAACCTTCCTTTAGTTGTTCGATTTATGTTAGATATTGAATTTTAAGGGAGGTATTGAGTGCCAAATATTTACACGTGAATATTATAAAGCACGAGTATCATACAATATTATGAAGCGTCGGAATATTAGTAGAATTATGATCTAGATATTGAATTTATGTTTTATGCTGAATTCTAAGTTAGATATTGAGCGCTAAATATTTACGGATGAAAGATAATATAATGCTCGTGTTTTATCCGTACATACATACATACATACATCCATCCATCCATCCATCCATACATACATACATACATACATACATTTTGATTGACTACCTTGTATCTCTTTCACGCGTCAAAGTCAACAAACTGAACTTGCTGATAATTTTCGTTTTCTAAGCATCAGGAATTTATATTATATACTATTGAAACTAGGGGGCGCTTTGTCTGTCTGTCTGTCTGTCTGTCTGTCTGTCTATTTGTCTACCCGTTCGTTTGTGTGTAATTATGTGTGTCTAGCGTGTTGGTTTCTCTCTCTCTCTCTCTCTCTCTCTCTCTCTCTCTCTCTCTCTCTCTCTCTCTGTTCCCATTCTTTTTTATATTTATGTATTACAATCACGTATTATTGTTAGTAATATTCTTTATATAGTAATAATATTGAATGACTAGTTAGTGGTTTTTAGTCTCTATATATTAATTTATCCATTCAGTTACTTATATATCCCTTCGTCTATATCTTTCTACTTATAGGTATGTTTATCTATCTATCTATCTACCTACTTACTTGTCTTTCTATCTACATTTCTATCTTTCTGTTTATCTATCTATTTATCTATCTATCTATCTATCTATCTATCTACATGTCTGTCTGCCTGTCTATCTATCTATTTATCCATCTGTCAGTCAATCTACATCTATCTGTCTGTCTGTCTGTCTGTCTGTTCATCCATCTTTCACCCATTCACCCACTCACTCGCTAATTCTATCTAACCAGCTTCCCACTCATCCATTCACCAATCTATCCAGCCACCCACTCACACAGTAACCATGCAAGAACCCATTCTCTCATATACCGAAAGCAAGCAAGGTAAACAAATACCTGGAATATTCGTTAAAAGAACAAACGTGAAAGGAGGAACAGGACACATACCGGCTGACCCTGCTAGCGACTGGGCGAAAACGGATAATAAAACCAGATTATTACAAAACGCGGTGGATTTTGCAATAGAAACCCCTCACTGACTGCTCGTTTTCTTCGCTCTCCTCTCTGCCTCTGTTTGTGGCTGTGGGTGAGGGAGGAGGAGAAGGAGGGTAAGAAGGAGGGTTTAAAGGAGGGTTAGGTCTTATGTGTTTGACTGTAGTGGTCTTGTTAGTGTAGGATTTTGATATTTTGATTCGTAAGGTGAAGTGAATGAATGTGTTTGTGTGTGTGTGAGTATTTGTGTGTGTGTGTGAAGGGAAAGGGAAGGGTTAAGTCATATATATTAGACTACAATGGTGTTATAAATACACTATTTTGATATTTGCTTTGAAGTTCTGAATATTTGTAGATGTTTTGAGTGTGTGTGTGTGTGTGTGTGTGTGTGTGTGTGTGTGTGTGTGTGCGCCACTATAGGGGCAATTTTATTGTACAATTTTCTTTTTCTTTTTCTTTTCTTTTTTTTTTAGGTTATTGGTACGTGTTTTGAGTGCGTTTTGACTTATTGGGTGGAGAAAATGAACGTGTCTGTGTGTGTGTGTGTGTGTGTGTGTGTGTGTGTGTGTGTGTGAGGGGAAAGGGAAGGGTTAAGTCTCATATATCAGACTACAGTAGTGTTGTTTCTGGTGTAATTTGTTATTTGCCTTTTATTATTTTTTTTAAGATTATTGGTACGTGTTTTGTATGCGTTTTGATATGTAATGTGGAAGAAATTAACGTACATGTGTGTGTGTGTGTGTGTGTGTGTGTGTGTGTGTTTGTGTGTGTTTGCGCGCGAGGGGAGGGACAAAACAAAGCCATTTTCCCGAGTGGCAAATTGTAAAGCACTTCCACCTCACTTTTGCAGTCCGCCATTCCTCATTATGACCCATTATGACCCTGGCAAAAGTGGTGACCCGCGCGTGACCTCAAATTGGACTTCTTTTATCGCTTATTGTTCCGCCTCGCTATTGTGTTTCCTGGATTTTGTCGCCTTTTTATTATCACGTTACTCTGTGCTTTTGTTTTTCACTCTGTTCCTGATTGCTACGAATTCTTTCCTGGAAAAAAAGGGTGTGTGTTAGTGTGTATGTGTATTACTGTGTGTTGCTGTATTAGACCAGTGCTGTGATGCAGGTTGAGGTCTCAGGGTGATTGTCTTGTAAAGCCACAGATTAGTCATGCTTCTCATTGATTTTTCTCAGTGATGATGTAAAAGTCTTTTTAAGTTATCACTAGAAACCTAACTATCTCGTGGTGATGCCAGTATCAGTCAAACACAGCACTCAGGTATATCATGTTTAATGTCCAGGCATACAAAGTACACGGGCAGCAGGCAGGAGAAGGGAGACACGAAACGCCTGTGAGCGCCAAGCAGATTCCCTCAAGACCGGGTCACCCACGAGGCACTAACCAGCACGGGGGCTGCAGCACAGCAACAAAACAAAGGCCTGCGAAGCCAAAGAGGTACGAGAAGTGTATAATGATTGAATAAATAAATAAATAAATAATGAATAATGATATTTAATAATTACAATAATGATAATCATAATAATAATAATAATAATAAAATAAACTTATATACCGTAACAATCACTATCACTATCATTAACTATCACTACCACCATCACTATCACTACCTCTAGAAATCTAACACTGTCACTATCACCATCGCTAATTATCACTATCATTATCACTATCACTAGAAACCAAAAAAAAAGAAGGAAAAACTCCCTTGAAAATCCTGGTAGAGGGTGTTAGCAGCAGTGATCAGGTGACGAGGGTGTGGAAATGCGGTCCTCAGCGCGGCGAGAGTGAGGGAGGGAGGGAGGGAGGGGGAGGCAGGGATGCGTAACGCGTGCACTGGGCGAGCTAAGTTGTTTTGCCACGCACCTGGACGAGCGGGAATCGGCTTCTGGCAAAAACATATCGAGTGCTCGGGATCGGAATCTGTTGTGAAGCCGCTACCATTACCACCGACACCCCCCCTCCTCCTCCTCCACCTCCTCCTCTTCCTCCTCCTCCTCCTCCTCCTCCTCCTCCTCCTCCTCCTCCTCTTCCCCCTCCACTCTCATCCCCTATTCCTCCTCCCCTTCCAGCCCTCTCCAGCCAGCCTCCACACTCACCACCTCCTCACGTCCATTTTTCTTCCCACCACTCCCACCTACGATATATTCTCAGAACCGACTCCGTTCCCCACCGCCCTCGCCGCCACTCGGCCGTCACCGCCACTCTGCCTCACGCCGCCACCCGCCAAAAAACAACACGCGAGCCACCGCCTCACAGCTCATCTGCGGCTCTCTCTTGCCTGCCCTCTCCCCTCCTTTCCCCGCCCCTGCTCGCCCTCCCTCACTCCCGCTAATTAGCGTCTCGGCCACGCTCTCACTTCGCTGCCTTCCTTTTATTAATTGATTGCCAAAAAAGGGAGGCGTATCCGTGAGGAATAATTCCCCTCAGCCGGCGGCAGGAGGGAAGGAAGGAAGGAACTCCTGATCGCCGCGCTGACCCGCGCCGCAAAAACACAACCTTTCCGCTGTGACAAATGGCGTCCCGGATCACCGGCGAAAGTTTTATCCTGTTTGATCCTTCCATTTGCCAAACGCAGCTGTCCACTAAGCTGCTTCCGCGCAAACAAATCGCCTATATGCTCCCTTAATGTGTGTGTGTGTGTGTGTGTGTGTGTGCTTTAGTGCGCGTGTGTGTATACATAGTCTACATGTATACTCGCATGTATATATATATATATATATATATATATATATATATATATATATATATATATATATATATATATATATATATATATATATATATATATATACACACACACACGTATATGACACGTGTAGGTAACATCATTGTGTAAGAGGATCCTCGTGGTGGCGGCGCTGGGCGGCAGGTCCTGCACCACCGCCATCAGGCTGCCCAGCGGTGCATTAAATAAGACTGGGATATTTGCCGGTAAGGAAACAATAGAGGGCAGCGGCAGCAGCGCCACGCAGCACCAACGCGATCACGGGCCAGACGCACCTGCTACACACGTTGAAAAACATGCGTTTTACAAGACTGCAAATGTTTAAAGGAAAGCTTCACGCGCAGCACAGCGGGGTGGTAGCGCCGTGTTATCGCCGCCCCGCCATAACACTGCACACACAGCGGCCCTCGGCCACCTTAACAACCCGTGGTGACCTCAAGGGATTACCAGCCAACCGCGGCAAGCACCACAACACTATAGGTGTCTTTAGTGCCACCCTCAGGGTCACACTGCAGCTCTGTAGTCATTCTCTTTGAGTATTAAGAATGCTACTAGATCAGTCTGTCTGTCTGGCTCATAGTTTCAGAGTAATGAGGCACCATATGATGATAAAACCAACCCCATTCAACTTGAAATGGTCGACAGTCTACATGGAGAATGGCCAAATTTCAAACAACGTACGAGTACACGGAGAACAGGGAACTCAAACACTGGGGCTACCGCGAGCAACAGTTGGAGCACTGCCCTCACTGGAACCTGAAGTCTTCCCTCAGCCTTGGGACACCGGCCGTTGCTGGGGCTTTGTATCATGACCCCTTGATCCCTGCACCCTGACTCTAACCCTGACCTTTGAGGCTGACCCTGATCCCTGACTCGAACACCTGACCTTGATGTCCCTTGACCCTTGATCCCTAACCCCTAACCTTAATCCCAGACCCTGGCCTTAACTCTTGACCCCTGTACCCTGACCTTTACCCCCTTACCCTGATCTCTCACCTTTGACTCCTTACTCTTATCGTAACACCATGTGCTAACTCCTTGACCCCTCACCCTTGACCCCTCACCCTGATCCTTACTTCTGTAACCCCCTTATCTCTATCCCTTTGCTCTAACCTCTGCCCTAATCCCTACTAACCTTTGATACGTGATCTGCAGCTCCCGTGACCTATTAACCCTTGACTTTTGAGGCTCCAGGGGTGGGAGCAAAAAAAAAAAAAAAAAAAAAAGGTACAGCGATTTTTTCAATGAGTTACAACAGCGTGGATTTGAAAAGTTCCCACGACTGGAAAATTTTCACCTCTGGACGCAGTGTAATATTGTAAGAAATGTATCACGCAATTTGAACGGACTCGAATGAAAGGAAAAAAGAGGGAGGGATGAAAAAAAAGAACTGAGCTGATTTACGAATTTAATATAGAGGCTCCAAAATTGAAAGCGAAAGATATGGTGGGAGGTGGTGGGAAGGTGAATAAAAGTAAGGAGTATATGGGAGGCCAGATAAATGAGAAGTAATATAAAGGGGAGAAGAACGCGGCAATGGAAGGGAGGGTAAAAATGAAATAAGTGGTGATGAGGAAGAGACAAATGAAGGATAAAGAAAGAAAAGGGGAAATATGAAAGCAATACGTTTCCACAATGATTTAATCTTATGGATGAGGAGGAAGAAAAGAGAAAAAAGTTCAGGAATGATGAATTTATCTGTGAGATGAGATGAGATGAGATGAGAGAGAGAGAGAGAGAGAGAGAGAGAGAGAGAGAGAGAGAGAGAGAGAGACGAACAAAGAAACATACGAACATACATACACTTACAAACAAATGTACGTGTATTTATGGAAACATACATACATACATACATACATACATACATACATATATATACATTCAGACAGACAAACACAGACAAAGGCATAGACTAAAAAAAAAAGAAGAAACAAGAACTTCAACAAAAAAAAGGTAAAAGAAAAAGAAAAAAAAACTATCCTTCCATCAAATAAAACAAAATAAAAAAGAAAAAAAGAAACAAACAGGGACAAGAAAGAAAGAAAGAAAGAAAAAAAAGAAAGAAAAAATGAAAAAAAAAAGAAAAAAAAAGAACCTTGACGGCAGAAGATATTTAGGAAGGAAATAAATACGTAGACATAACATAAATAAGAGAAGAAGAAAGGAAATAAAGAAAGGAGGAAAAAGAGGAAAAGAACGAGCCCTTTGTTGGCGTAGCTGATGTGAGGGGGGAGACACGCCCCTCTTTTCTTTCCCCGGACACGTGGGAGGGGAGAGGGAATGAGGGGAAAGGAGTCTGGATAGTAGGGGTGGTGGGGGGGCAGGATGAGGGACTGAGGGAAAGAGATGACGAAGGCAAGAGAGAGGCAAGGATGAGTGCCATGAGAGGGGAGTGAGGGAGAGAGAACCAGGTATAAGGAAACGTGAAGAGATGAAAGAGGGAAGTGGAAAGGTGACAAATAAGCTAAATTGTTGAGGAAGAGGCTCAGGAAAGGGTGAAGAGGAGAGGAGAGAAGAGAGGAAACAGGGAGAAGGAGAAATGGAGGAGAACAGGAGAGCGAGACAGGAGAGAAACAAGGGAACGAAAGGATAGATAAGGAAGGAAGACGTTGAGGAAGAAAAAAATAAATAAAAATGACAAGGAAGAATGAAACGAGAGGAAGGAGGAATGAAGGGAAAGAATCAGATGAGAGAAAAAAAAAAGACGGAGAAAAAATGAAAGAGAAAAATAAACAAAGTAACAAAGAAGGCGAGAGAAGACTGTGGATAATATGATAATTTGTGTGTGTGTGTGTGTGTGTGTGTGAAATCTTACGTACAGGGAAGCCATGACAACGCCTAATTGAAGCTAGCCCTCCTACCACCACCCCCTGCCAAGCTCCTTTGCCGCCTGCCACACTCTTCTGCCCCCTGCAATGCTTCCCTACCCCCTGCTACGCTCCCCTGCCCTCTACCACCATTCCCTGCCCTTTGCCACGTTCCCTTGCCCCCTGCCACATTCCCTTGTTCCCTGCCACGCTCTCCTACCCTTTCCTCTGCCGTCCCATATCGCTTTCCCCTGCTTCCACTGCCGCTCTTCTCCCCTGCTTCTCCTGTCTTCTCTGTTTCTTATTGTACCTTTCCCCTGCTCACCTTTCCATCCATTTCCCTAACTCCTCCTTTCCCTCTCCCCTTGCACTACCCTGCCACACCCCTGTCGTTCTCTCCCTAGTGCTCCTCTTCACTCCCTTCCTACCTAACACTTCTCCCTATTAGTTCCTCTATCCCGTACACTCCTTCGCTGCTTTTGCCTTAGTATTCCTCCTCTACCCGCTGCTTACCTAACACTTTCCTATCTCCTGTGCTTTCTGTCTTCCTTCATCTCGTTCCCTGCTTCCTTCTCTGCCTCTCTGCTTATCAAACTAACACTCCTTCCCTTTACTCCCCCTATCAATTCACCTCACATCCTGACCCCCACCCCCCCAGCCACCTTCCTTCGTGACGGACTTGGCTGGGCTGTGAATAAATAATGGACAAGAGAAATACCGCAGCGAGGAACATTAAGGCTCAGTATGTTTCACGCCGCCGCGGTTTCTTAATGACCTGGATTTTTGGGGAAGAGAAATTAACTTCTGCTGCTCAAGGATGAAGAATACGAAGTTCAGACTAATCTGCGCGTACATTTAGAAGCTGCCTCGTATAAAAAAAAAAAAGGATAATAATAATAATAAATAAGGGCTTTAGTTTAGTGTTTTTTTTAATGTTTTGATGTTTTTTATTTTCTAGTTGTTAGTGGTTG
The DNA here is from genome assembly GCF_035594125.1 of Scylla paramamosain. Lineage (NCBI taxonomy): Eukaryota > Metazoa > Arthropoda > Malacostraca > Decapoda > Portunidae > Scylla > Scylla paramamosain. The sequence goes on from NC_087173.1 coordinate 9,575,704, forward strand.
ATAAAGTGACTAGTATTGTGATTGTTAGGTTAGGTTTGGTTATTAAGTTAGGTTAAGTTAGATTACGTTACATTAGGTTAGGTTAGGTTAGGTTATGTTACATTAGGTTAGGTTACGTTAGGTTAGGTTAAGATAGGTTAAGTTAGGCTGTATTTAATCTTTTAACTAATATCAACACTGATTATTTCTTTTTTAAATAACTCTAAAAACAATTTTACTCAACAAAAATTAAACTATTTGTACTATAAAACTTTGCAATTCTTCAGTCTAACGCCAACCAATCAGATAAACCCTTTCACACTATAAGCTTTTTGCTTTAACTTGATGGATAAGCCACACCCCTTTAGTGTAACGCCAACCAATCAAATAGATCATTCTCATTAACTTTATTAGCCACATACTTCACTCATCACCCATTCACATTTGTCACGTACCATTCACATCACCACCCACATCCACATCTCTCACATCATCTACACACATCACCCTCTCTCTCACATCTCTCACACATCCACACCCGCATCCCTCACGCCTCAGTCACACCACCTCTCATACGCACATCCTTCACACAGACGCAGGGGGCACAGAACAGAGATAAACAAGGAGTAGCAGTGTCCCCAGCATAAGGTCATGTGCTAAAGTTTATTCTACGCCAGTTCACGGACGGAGGCTGAGCGTTTACCAAATTACAGGTGTTAATTCTCCGGTGAAAAAGGGGCAGTGAGAGAAAAAGGGAAATTTTTAGCCGGCATTGCAAAAACGGTCGCTGGTGAGGGAAAGGCTGGAAAAAAGATGTTGGTATATTTCACTGCAATAAAAACAAGCAATATGAGAAATGTTTCGAAAACGAGTGATCTACCAACACTCCAATAGACCAGGGGGCGAGGAGAGGCTGGGGAAAAAAAAACGTGAAAAAATAAACATGAAAAATAAGAATGTACAGCACATACACACACACACACACACACACACACACACACACACACACACACACACACACACACACACACACACACATTCTCTCTCTCTCTCTCTCTCTCTCTCTCTCTCTCTCTCTCTCTCTCTCTCTCTCTCTCTCTCTCTCTCTCTCTCTTTGATTAATAATTTTTCAAGAGCGACAAAATAGCAGTTCTTATTTTTTATTTATTTTTTATTTTTGTATGAGTCCTTGGCCCGCCTCTTTCACACACACACACACACACACACACACAGAGAACAATATGAAGAACAAAACAACAAACAATACCACCAACAAAAACCCGCTAGTCACATGTTTTGGTGGCGGTGAGGCGAGGTAACACGCACAACAGAAATGAAAGCATTACTGATGCAAGAACCAACTCGCCAACGACCCCCGCTGTCTCCGCCGCAGCGCCACCCCGTTAATATGACAGCGGAAGCCTCACCAAATACGCGGCGGAAAACAACGCTCATGAAAAAGAACAAGTATATTTTGCTGACTTTTCTTGATGCACACAGAGAGAGAGAGAGGGAGAGAGAGAGAGAGAGAGAGGGAGAGGGAGAGGGAGAGGGAGAGGAGAAAATAAATCTTACGAGGAATTACTGACTCTTCATGATATAAAGGGAAAGCGAGAGAAACATAGGGCGGGGGTAAACATATGAAGAATGACATGTATATTTTCGCTGAGTTTTCTTGATACACATACAGAGAGGAAAATAAGCTTTATGAGGAATTACAAGTATGTTTGGCCGACTCCTCTTAATACACAGAAAGAGAGGGGGAGGGAAGGAAAGGGAAAACTATAGCTTATGAGGAGGCAAAAGTATACATCGTCGAGTTTTCTTGATACAAAGAGAGGGAAGAAAAAGAAAAAAAAAATGAAGCTCATGAGGAAAATACAAGTGCATTTCTTAGGATTTTCGAGATACAGAAGGGAAAGAAAAGTTACGGGGAAATACAAACATATTTTTTTAGGATTTTTTTTTTTAATACAGGGAAGAAAAAAAATATCGTAAGGAAGGGAAAAGATTATGCAGACTATACTTATTCATTTTTATCTTATTATATTTTTTCTACTTTTCTTATTTTTTTTCTGTAATTTAATTGATTATCTAAATTTACCGTTTTTCTTTTTAGTTTTCTTATTCTATTTCTCATTTTTCTGGTTTACTTTATTTTATTCTGTGTTATTATGGCTTTCTTATTTATTTATTATTTTTCTGATTGATTTAACGTTATTGTTGTTATCATTTATTTTATTTACTTATTCATTTAAGCTTTTATTTTTCATTACTCATTTTCCTGGTTTTTGCTTAATTTC
>NC_087173.1:9580485-9582985 GCF_035594125.1 Scylla paramamosain
ACCACCGCCACCACTAGTGTTTCTGTTGTTTCCAGTGTTATTGTCACTGCCACGTTGAAAAGGGGGAGACATTTATTGCAATTAAGAATTTTTTTCCCCCAGAGTTGAAACAGTCTCAGTAATTCCAATCAACGCCACAAAAACAACCAGTAAAATAAAAAAAAAAAGAGTAGAACACACATGTACGAAAATGTCAAAGTGGAATATAAAAAAACACCAATACTTTTTAACGAATCAAAACACGTAAAATCCATACAAAAAAAAAAAAAAAAAAATGAAAAAAAACAATATAAAACTTTCTATACTCACCCGTACGCAGCAGTGGTGTTTGGAAATCCATTTACGAATATAACACTTGCTTATTTATCCTTTTAATTACCGCGGCTACCCTTCAAGCTTGATAAATTGTGACGGTGCGAGGTTAGAGTGTGATTTTCAAACATTACTGCCGGGGAATATCAAGAGGAGAGAACACCAGAACGTAAGGGAAGCTGTGGGGAGGAACTGAGGTGATAAGTGTCGTGCTGTAACTGTGACTTAATTCACACTCTGACTTTTGTTCAACTGAGAAGATGAGAATGAATAAAAAAAAAAAAAAACAGGCGAAGAAGAGAAGGAAGATGATGATGATGAAGGAGGAGGAGAAGATGAAAGATAAAAAAAAAAAGTGTGCTATAACTTCACATCCTTTCAATACTTTTATTTTTTTTTTTCGCAATTCCTTTTGATAGAGTTGACGTTTTTTGCAATCCTCGGAATTTTTTTTTCAGTATTTGAATTTTTTCTGGAATTTCGATATTTTTACCCTTAGATTCTCGGCCATCGCGTGTTGACTTTTGCCGACTGGACTACAAAAAACTCCTCTCTATGGAACAGAAACACGAAACAGACAGACGGACAAGTACACAAACAGACGAAGAGACAAACAGACGAATATATAGACAGGATAAAAGTAAAAGAGACAAACCGGCTGATTGAGAGACAGGCAGACAAGACAGATAAACAGACAAACAGACAGACAGACAGACAAAGACAAGACGGACAAACAGACGAACAGATAAACAGATAGAGACAGGACAGGCAAACAGACGAACAGACAGACAGACAGGCAAAAACAAGAGACATAGACAGACGTACAGTCAAAAACAAGACAAACAAACAAATAAACAGACAGACATACAGTCAAGACACACAAACAGACGAACGAACAAACATACAGATAGACAGAAGACAAAAGGCAGACAAACAAACAGACACACAGAAAAAAAACAAACAAGACACACAAGGTTCACACACACAGAAACTAAAAAGGACAGACAAGGAGACAGACAGACAGACAGATATACACAAACGGACCCAGAGCGCTTTTTTTTTTGGCAATATAAATGAAATATCAAATGAATGCATAAAAGCGTAACTCTCATAAAAGGACCAAAGGAAAACAAATGAATCATATATTTGTTCCCGGTGACTCACGAACGCCCGAGCGAGATCAAAGGAATAATTCGGCCGCAGTAATCTGGTCCGCGTTATTCCTAAGGTTTATTTGGCGTTTAATATCAAAGGACCTGTTCACCTTTACGGATTATCGCTTCATTTCGATGTTGATGATTCAAGGATTTTTTTTTTTTTACGTCTACTTTTTAACCTTTTCCTTTTTTTTTGGCCTTTCTAACGAGCTGTGTTTTTGTTTCTCCTCCTACTTTTTCCTTTTTCCTTTTTATTTTTCGATCCATTCTAACTCAGTGTTTTCTTTTTTCCTTCATTTTTTTCTATTACTACTTTTTTGTACCTCGCTGTTTTCCTCTTTCCTTTCTTTTTTCTTTTTTTTCAATTATTGTAGCTAATTGAGTTTTCTTTTTCTCTTTTCCCCCTTTTCTTTCTTTTTGGCTCTTTGTACCTCATTGTTTTCTTCTTTCCTTCCTTTCTTTTCTTCCTTTCCTTTTTCTTCCGTTTTCCTTTTTTCAAGCTTTATAACTCGCTGTGTTTTCTTTTTTCCTTTTCCTTTTCCTTTTTTCCTTTTTTTGGCTTTTTGTACCTCACTTCTTTTTTTCTTTTTCCTTTTTTATATTTTTCTAACTCTCATTTTTCTTTTCTACTTATTTTTTTTGCTTTTTTTTTCCTTTTCTGGCTTTTTGTGCCTCTGTTTTTTATTCCTTCTTTCTTTCCTTTTCCTCTTTTTAATCTTTGTTATCTTTTTCCTTTTTTCCCTTTTTCCCTTTTTTGTTTTATTTATTCCTTCTTTCTTTCCTTCCTTTTCTTTTCTTTCCTTTTTTTCATTCTTTGTAACTTGCTGTGTTTTCTTATTCCCTTTTTTTTCCTTTTTTTTCCTTTTCGGAGCATTTATAACTCACTGTCTTTTCCATTTCCTTTTTTGTTTATCTTCCTTTTTTTTGACTCTGTAACATTGTAGCTTGTTTTTTTTTTTTGCTTTTTCCTATCTAATACTTTCCTCCTTTTTTTATTTTATCATTCGTAACTATTTTATTCTATTTTTTTT
>NC_087173.1:9587985-9602985 GCF_035594125.1 Scylla paramamosain
TAGATGAGGAAAAAACTAGCTATTTCTCATTCAAACCTAGCATAATCTAACTTAACCTAACCTAATGATGAGATGAGAAAAAGGAAGGGATGAGTGAAAAAATACTACTACTTTTTTCTCTCCGTGCGTGGATGAAGACGCGAGTGAAGAACGGTTTGTGTGTTAAATGGGTGAAAGGAGGAAGGGAAGGGAGGGTTGAGGGAAAGGATGGATGGGTAGAAGGAAGAGGTGAGTGAAAAATTACTACTGTTACTACTTTTTTTTTTTCTCTCCGGCGTGGATGTAGAGGTGAGTGAAAGAGGTTCTGTATGGATGGACGGGTGGATGGAGAAGAGAATTGATAAGGGAAAGGAAGAGAGGACTGGATGCATTACTACTACTACTACTACTACTACTACTACTACTACTACTACTACTACTACTACTACTACTACTACTACTACTACTGCTACTACTACTACTGATAAGATAGACTAAGTGAGGGAGATTTGAGGTGAGTGAAGATGGAGGAAGAGAAGCAGAAAGACGAGGAAAGAATAAAAAAGCAAGAAGCAAGTTGACAAATAATTACAAATACGACCAATACAAATGGATTAAATGCGGGAGGCTTGGATGAGAGAGAGAGAGAGAGAGGGAGAGAGAGAGGGAGAAGGAAGGACGAGAGGAATGAATTAATAATATCAGCCATACTAGTGATGAAATTCCTTCTACCGTCCTCTACACCATAACATTTCCACAAACATTTCATTGCCACATGAGGAGACGCTGCAAGGCTCTCTGATGCTTGAAGAGAGACACAAAACAAGAGAAAACACCGCGAGTCCTCAGGGAAAGCGTGTAGGGCAGGAGTGTGAAAAAAGGGTAGTGTAGGAGGTTGAAGGAACGACGTCAGAACTGAGACAAATGCAGGACTCAGGAAAAGGGAGAGTAAAGCAGTAGGAAGGTGCAAGAGAATACTATAGAAGGATGAGGGAAGAGCGTAAGGATAAAGACAAGTGTAGGACTCACGAAAAGGAAAGTAAGATAGTCAGAGAGTAAGAAAGAATACAATAGTTAGTTGAGGGAAGGACGCAAACCATGAAACAAGTGTAGGACTCAGGAAGAAAGAAAGTAAAAGCAGTAGGAGATAGATAGATAGATAGATAGATAGATAGATAGATAGATAGACAGATAGACAGAGAGAGAGAGAGAGAGAGAGAGAGAGAGAGAGAGAGAGAGAGAGAGAGAGAGAGAGAGAGAGAGAGAGAGAGAGAGAGAGAGAGAGAGAGAGAGAGAGAGACAGAGAATACAAAAGGATGCAATAGGAAGTTCAGGAAAGAATGTAAGAACAGAGACACCAGGGGTAGAGATAGATGCCACAGGGGTAGGGATAGATGCCACAGGGGTAGAGATAGGAATAAAGAGCACAGTGGTATGATAGGTGCGTCTTGTGCCCGCCGGGGGGTGACTTGACTCTTATGGGACGAGAGGACCTGCCTTGCCTTCCTCTTTGGTCCTGGAACTGGATGTCTCTCTTATTGTGTCACTCGTGCAATAAGACTTCCAGAGACAGGGAAAGAAGGGCGCAACGGGACATAAAGGAATGAACAAGCCCAGACAGCAGCAGATTTTTTGGCCCCTACGTGCTTTTTTTTTTTTTCAGGCTATATTATTTAACATGTAGTGAGAGAAATATGAATAGGAGTAAGAGTAGGAAGATAATAGAGAGGAGGAGAAGGAAGAGGAGGAGGAGGAGGGAGAGGAAGAAAAAGAAGGTATGGAAAAAGAAGCAGGAGTAAGAGGAAGATAATAAGAATGAGGATGAAAAGTAGGTAGAGGCTAGGAGAAAGAGAAGGAGAATTATTAGGAAGAGGAAAAAGGAGGTAAAGACAAGGAGAGAGGAGAAAGAATAGGAGGGAGATGAAAAGGAAGAGAAAGCGGAAGAGCATTAGGCAGGGAGGAAGCGAGGAAATGAAAACAAGGATGAAAAATAAGGAATGAAAAGCATTACTGTGAAAAAGAAAACGGAATGAAAGGGATATGGAGACGAGGAGGGTGAGTGTGGGAAGGAGCTCAGGTGTGGATCAGGAACACATGACAGATAAAACTGATTGAACGCACGTACACACACACACACACACACACACACACACACACACACACACACACACACATTACATAAAGGATTCAAGTAGCATACAGCATACACCTACAGGTTAGGATAGGTTAGGTTAGGTTAGGTCAGGTTAGGTCAAGTCAGATTGGATTAGGTTAGTTTGACTTCCCTTCGCGTCCTTGGCAAACTTGTGTTAACGCGTTTTCCTTACCAGTCCCTTTTGTTGTGGTTAAGAAGTGCGCAACTCCCTGCCTTCTTTTCGCTTTTCTTTCCCTTTCTGGAAGCTTACTTTTTTTTATTTCTCTTGTTTTCTATCTCTGTCTCTGTCTGTCTCTGTCTTGATCTTTAAGTTTGACGCTCAATTAATCTCACCAAAACTTATAAACGGAAAAGTTACACAGACTGAACACACGAGAAGCGATACAAACAAACGGGCAACCAGACAAACAACCACAACCGCCGCCAGCGAGCACCACACAACAAACATCAAACAACACCAATAAACAAGAGGGAAAAAAGACGCTCTGAAGATCCCTCGATTACTCCCCACATGACATTAATTCGCCAGACGTTAATTGACACGCTAAACCGCCACGCGCGTCTGGCCACAGTAAATAACTTAAGCCGCATCTAAATTCTTGAGGGGCGGCGCTCCTTGGACAGTTATGGCCCCAGCGTGTCCCGGGCCAAAGAGGGGGGCGGAGGGGGCCAGAGCGGGGGTAGAGAGGATGGTAGAGGGTGGAGGGGTGTTCAGCAGGTTGGAGGGTGGGGGGCTAGCAGACTCCCGAGGGACACACGTGAAAACACCACCAAGAACTGAAGGTGGTGTAGAGGAGTCGTGTTTTTTCTTTTTTTTTCTCGTTTCTTCTTTAATTTTTTTCTCGTTTTTCTTTCTTGCATTTTTCTTTCTTTTTATCTCTTTTTTTTTGCTTTTTTTTTCTCTTGGTGTATGTTTTTTTTATTCGTGTTTTGTTTTTATTTGTTTGTGTTTGTGTTTGTCTGTCAAGTCTGTGCGTCGTTGCATATCTGTCTATTTTTCTTTGTGTTTTTCTTTGTCTCTCTCTCTCTCTCTCTCTCTCTCTCTCTCTCTCTCTCTCTCTCTCTCTCTCTCTCTCTCTCTCTCGTTAGTAGTTATAGTATTAGTATTTGTAATACTCTAGTATTAGTAGTTGTAGTAGTAATAGAATTAATAGAAGTAATAGCTGTAGTAGTAACAACAACAACAACAACAACAACAGCAACAGACCCATAACAATAACAGCGAGAGAAACAGTAAAAGACAAAAGGTGAAAAAAAAATAAATAAAAAGAAATAACAAACAAAAAAATAAAAATCGCAATAAATGCAATATGGCAATAGACGAAACAAAAAGAGAAAAAAAAGAACACACACACACACACACACACACACACACACACACACGCACACAGAAACAATACGTGACAAACAACCCTTCCACACCCATTCACTTTTTCGGCCATCAAATTTCGATCCGTCACACACACGCGGGGCGCCAGTGACTCCGACAAGCTCCCTTCCTTTGCCAATATTCCCTGTCACCTGAAGAGAACGATGGGAACGCGAGAAGCAGGGACTCTGAGGGTAACAAGTTTGCTTTGGCTGGGGGCAGGGTACGGGAGACTTGAGGCGTGGGAGGCGTAGCGAGAGAGACGGAGAGAGAAGAAGGGAGAGGGAGACAAGGAAAGAAGGCAGAGACGGAGAGGGATGGGGGAAAAAAAGGAGGAAGAGACAGAGAGAAGGAAAATTGATCGATAAGGGCAGGAAGGAACAGAGAGAGAGAGAGAGAGAGAGAGAGAGAGAGAGAGAGAGAGAGAGAGAGAGAGAGAGAGAGAGAGAGATTAAGAGCTACAAGGTAAAGAAGGACAGGAATGAGAATCACGAAAATCAAGAGGAGGAAAAGGAAGAGTTCGAGAAAGAGGAACAAGATGAAGATGATGATAAGCACGAGAAAGAGAGAGAGAGAAAAAAAAGGGAAATACCGACAACAAAAACAAAGATTAAGAAATAAAATTAGATAAAAAAAAAGAGGCTGGACGGCGGGAGTTTTAAGAGGAGAGAAAGAGAAGATACCAGTGAAGAGGAAGACAGCAAAGAGAGTTAAAGAGGAGGGCGGGAGAAGGAAGGAGTTAAGAAAGAAGATAGGAGGAGGGACTTAATAGAGAAGGAAGGAGTTAAGAGTGAAGAAAATAAGAGGAGGAACGTAAGAGAGAGAGAAGGAAGGATATTAGAAAGAAGTTAGAAGGAAGGAATTAAGGAAGAAGATAGGAACAAAGGACTTAAGATGGAAGGAAAGAGGGTAGAGACACCAAGATAGAGGAAAAAAAGTGAGGGTGATAAGAAAAGAAAGAGGAAAGGAATAATGAATGAAAGACAAGAAGAATGAAGATGTTTTAAAACGAAAGAACATAAATGAACAATAGAAATAAGAAGACGAGAGGTAAAGATGGTAGAAAAAGGAAAGAGAAAATAATAGTGAGTGAGAAAAAAAATGTTCATGGTAGCAGAGGAAGCGATAAGTGACAGAATACGAAAGTTCAATAAACATAAGGGAAAATAACAATATGATAAATTAGCCTTATTAAAATCCACACTCCATGACATAAATATGAAGGCCATTATTTATCTATCTGTGTCTCCATCTCTTATTTATTCATCCACTGTGTGTATTTATTCATGGAAATTTGAGTCAAGTTATATTTATTGGTATGAGACTCGATAGAAATAAAAAGTAAAGGGCGGTTATGAAATCTCTCTCTCTCTCTCTCTCTCTCTCTCTCTCTCTCTCTCTCTCTATCTCTCTCTTTCTCTCTCTCTCTCTTGAAGCTTCACGCAGGGCTGTTCGAAGCTTTACATGTCACTGAATCTGAACCAAACTCCGAAACAGTCTCGGCTCAATAGAAAAATAAAAATAAATAAATAAAAAAAAGTAAAAAAAAACATGAAAAAAACAAAGAAAATTGGAATAGTAAAAGTTGACCAAATTTCATCAAACGGAACGAGAGAGAGAGAGAGAGAGAGAGAGAGAGAGAGAGAGAGAGAGAGAGAGAGAGAGATTGTCCTGATAGACGGTCCCAGGATATTGCTCGCTTGGTAATAAGACGTATCTTTCTTTCTCTCTTTTCTTTATCTGAGGAAGGATGTGTGTGTGTGTGTGTGTGTGTGTGTGTGTGTGTGTGTATACCAATAGGTTATCTAGAGCCTTTTTCACTACTGCTACTACTACTACTACTACTACTACCACCTCTAATTAACAAATGAACAAATAAAATAAAAACAACAATAACAATAATAAAGATAGAAATAATTAGTGTCACGTGCAAGGAAGGTCGAGATTATACTCTCTCTCTCTCTCTCTCTCTTTCTCTCTCTCTCTCTCTCTCTCTCTCTCTCACATAACAAGGTCATGGACGATATTTAATTAAGCCTTCTTTTCACATCCACCACAGTCAACAAGCCTTGAAATATTAATAAGATTCTGATTCTTTTAAACGTATTTTTCCTTTTGCGTGATTGTTGTTATTATTATTATTATTATTGTTATTATTATTATTATTATTATTATTATTATTATTATTATTATTATTATTATTATTATTATTGTTATTATTATTATTATTATAGTTATCCTGTATAAAACGTCTGTTTGTGTCCGTTTTCTTTGAATGTCCTCGAAAGCTGGTGGCAGAGAGAGAGAGAGAGAGAGAGAGAGAGAGAGAGAGAGAGAGAGAGAGAGAGAGAGAGAGAGAGAGAGGATTAGTTTGATTTCTGTTTTTTTTTTCTGTCTGTGGCTCTCCGGCACACACAAACACACACACACACACACACACACACACACACACACACACACACACACACTATCCTGAAATTCACACACACACAAAACAAGACAAAAAAAAAGTTAATAAAAAAAAATGAAATGAAATGAAACAAACACAAAAATACTCAAGACAGAAAACAAGGTGATTCCATACGTGTGTGTGTGTGTGTGTGTGTGTGTGTGTGTGTAAGAGAAAGAGACGGTCAGGTGTGGCGAAGCGAGAAAGTGGCAATCTAGTTTTACAGATTCCACTTAAACCTATACGTGCTTGTGAGTGTGTGTATGTGTGTGTGTGTGTGTGTGTGTGTGTGTGTGTGTGTGTGTGTGTGTGTGTGTGTGTGTTGCCTCTCTCTCTCTCTCTCTCTGTCTCTCGCTGACATGAAACAAAGGTTGGAAAGGTAAAATTAATCCTCCATACTCAACTGAACATTTTTCCAGCAGTTTCCCCCCGAATTGCGATCCATAAGTCACTGAAGGGGAGGAAAGAAAATGTATGTTTGGAAAGAAAACGGATGTGTTACCGCTGCTATTCACTTTACTTCTCTCGGGACTGAAATAATGCAGGAAGTATGTAATTTCTTGCCACACTTTACCAGTTGAGTCGCACCGAAAAGGAATGAAAAAAGAAAAACAGAAAATAAGAGTGAATAAGAAATAATAAATGAGAAACAGAGTGAAAAAAAACAGAAAAAAAGTAAAAGAGGAAAAAATCAATAAAATAGCAAAAAAGTTAGAAGAAAGAGTGAAAAAGAGGGGAAAAAAAAGCGAACAAGAGAGAGAAAGAGAAAGAGCATTATAGAATTCTCCGCTTTTAACCTTCCTGTCATGCATACCTATATTTTTTTTTTCTTTTTTTTTTTTTTTTTTTTCAGTCGATGCGTAACACTTTTCCGGCCATTCTTCCAATCTCCTCGGAATGCAAAAATTTTTACTCTCTCTTTCAACTTTTGGGAGACACACGGAACTTCAATATTGCGCCGGAGTGGAAAAGAATGTATCGTAATAGAATAATACTTACGATATGAATGTTTTTTTTTTTTTTCACAGTGTCAAAAGGCAGTTCTGTAAATCCCCGCGTCCCTTTAAGTCCCTGCGAGGTTTAATGAACTGATAATTGCTGTGTGGCAATATATTGAAATAGACTCAATAATCAGGTTGTTTTGTGCAGAGTCAACTGGGAGTTTTAAAAGATTGGACTAGTTTATGGAAATATATACATGTTTTATACAAGGACTACTGCGTGAAGACCTGATGGCATTTTGCAGCTTCCCTTCTTATGTTCTTATGTTCTTAAGTGTGATTGGATATTGTAAATACAACTCAGATTATATGAATGGTAATGCCTCAAGGTGGTTAATGAGAATCATATAGTTATTTATATGTGATCTCTAGTTATTGAAAGGAGGGAAGATATACTACGTTGAATATTATGTTCTTTATGTGAAATGGGATTTGGTAAAGGACAGAAAAAAAAAAAAGAAAGTAAAAGGTCCTACTGAAGATGCTAGTCACAAACGATGGATAAAAGCGTTTTTTTTTTTTTTCCCTCGAAGAAGACGAATGAAAGAAAACCTCAACTCTAAAAATCCAAAGTTTCTTAGAGGGAATTAGAGAAGATTATGTGCTGATAGGAATGGACGTAAAATTGAAGCTTCCTGTGTCGGATCAAAGAGGTTTAAAAGGACTTCCAATCTGAAAGTGAATTAAGAACTGGTAAAATGGGTGAGAGATAGAGGATTTTTGCATGGGGTCAAGGAGTCCTAGAAGGATTTCAACACCCAGAAAAAAAAAAAAAACATATTTCTGATGGAGGATCGAGGACTTGTAGAGGGGGTGAAAAAAATATAGATTTATCGTATGGGATTAAGGAGTTTTTAAAAAAGGATTGTGCATGTTAAAAGGAGAAAAGTAGTAGTAGTAGTAGTAGTAGTAGAAGAAGAAGAAGAAGAAGAAGAAGAAGTGAACAACAACAATAACAACAACAACAACAACAACAACAACAACAACAACAGCCAAAAAAAAAATGAATAAAAAAACAAATAGGGGATCGAAAACTATATAAAAAAAAGTAAAGAAAAAAAAAACAGTGAAACAAAAACAAAACAAAAGATGTCTTCTGTTGGATCAAGAAGTTTGAAAGAAACTCAGCACGTTAAAAGCCTCACCCAATTAAAAAAGAAAAAAAAGACTCACATAGAGACAATCCAGTACTGTTGAGAGAATTCCTGCAAGATAGAAGATTAATAATGATAAAAAAAGAGCTCTACAATGAAATCAAAGAGTTTTAAAAGGAATTCAGTACGTTAAAAGAAGAACAGCACCAAAAAACAACAACAAAGACGAGAAACGAAGAAATAAAACCAGATAAGGGGATCGAAAATAAATGAAAGAAATAAGTAAAAAAAAAAAAAAAAAAAATCGGACAATAAATTAAAAAGAGTCCAACTTTAAAAGCTCCCCCAACAAAAAAAAAGAAAAAAATATAGAAATAGATAAATAAATAAATAAAATAAACAAATAAATAAAATCATGTGGGGAATTCATTACTAACAAGACGTCTTTTCTCACACGCTTCCAGATGGGGAGGAGCAGCCGAGGGTCAGTGGTATTGGAGAACCTTGGCTTTCACTCCTCCGGTACGTACAGGTGTGAGGTGATTGCCGAGGCGCCCGTGTTCCTTACCAAACTGGGTGAGGGCAACCTGACTGTCATTGGTGAGTGTGGGAGAGAGGGAGAAGGAGTGGGTGTGGCTGTGGGGTACTGGAGCGTCCTTTGTGTTTTTTTGTGTTCTAAAATGTGATGGTATGTTGTAAATGTAACTGAAAATGTTTGAGGTGGTAAAGATTAGCTTGCTGATTGGTAGACTGAGTGAGTGAGTGAATGATTTAATGATTTATCTATATATTTGTTTGTTTATCTATTGACCAGTTGATTGGCTGGCTGACTGACTGACTGACCGACTGACTGATTGATTGATTGAAAGAGTGAGTGACTGATTGATTGAGTGATTGAATGGATGAATAGCTTACTGACTCACTAATTTACTGAGTCACTAATTTACTGACTGACCGAATGGCTGAGTGACTGACTGATTGACAGATTTATCAACTGAATGGTGTTTGTCGCTATGCAGAGTCATGTGGCGCAGCAGAGGATGGATGAAGGGCGGTGAAAGGTAAAGATTGGCGGAGGGAGTAAGCAGGAGAGGGAACGAAGGTGGGGAATGTGTAGGTGATGAATGGTGGCCAGGAATGCAGGAAGTGGTCGTGCATTTCTGTTGTTTTGTGGCTTCTGTGATCATGAGTCAGGCAGATTGATAAAACACACATACACACACACACACACACACACACACACACTCGCATCAATGAAACTCACAACTAAAGACAACTCATTTACCAGACGCACTTCTCTCACTATTGTTCCTTGCCTCGCCCTTCAGACCCTCCAGACAGCGCTCCGGTGCTGGAGGGGGCTCAGGCTGCCTATCACGTGGGGGAGCAAGTGTCCCTCAACTGCACCTCGTTGTCCTCGCGCCCCGCAGCCACCCTGGCGTGGTACGTCAACGACCAGCTGGTGGTGAGTATGGCCCACGCGGGGTGTCTTGGTCTGCATGTGTGTGTCATCAGGTGTGTAGTGCAGGCGGCCTAGGCTTTTACGATACGCATTTGGGAGTGGTAGGTGGAGAGATGCCTTTGTCTTTACTATCCTACAGACTTTACATTACATATTTATCAGCCATCCAGTGCAGGGTGACTTTACGATACGCATTTACATGTGGTGGGTGGGGAGATGCCTTCGCCTTTACTATCCTACAGATTTTACTTTACACATTTGTCAGTCATCCAGTGTAGGTGGCTTGGACTTTTTCGGTATACATTTGAGTGGTTGATGGGGAGATACTTTCGTGTTTGCTGTCCTGCAGATTACCGGTTGTCCAGTGCAAGGTGTTAATTGTTTTACTATGCGCGCTTAGAAGTGGTGGGTGGGGAGATGCTTTCGCCTTTACTATCCTACACATTTATCAGTCTTGTAGTGCAGAGTGGTGTTAAATATTTACGATACTCATTTCAGAGTGGTGGGTTGGGAGGAGCCTTCCATATTTTACACTGGATACTGTAGTTAAAGATAATCAGTTTTGTAAGGGACAACAAATAGGTTGCTGTTCGGTGTTATTTTGTGTTTCTTTTCCATTCCTCTAAGTCTTGGTATACAAAATGTCAAAACACTTTCAAAATTTGAATAATTCTTTCCTGACTGTACTCTTCAGGCACTGACACCTTCAGTGTTTTTTTTTAATTTTTTTTTTATAGCCTTTTCGTTGCGCCAGGCCGGAGCCATTCTTGTGTAAAAAAGGATGTGTCCCTGTTCCTCTCCCTCAGAAAGAACCACACCGCCTTCACATTAGTGTAGCTTAAAATTAATAGCCTTCAGAGGGACAACAAACAGGCTGCTGTTTGTATTCCTTCGTGTCTATTGCTGTTCTTCTGTAGACGGAGTCACATCGCCTGCGGAAGTACGGGGCGCTGCAGGAGGGGGGCGGGCTGCAGACCGCCGTGCTGGGCCTGTCATTCACCACCTCGCCCCAGCATTTCCAGCGGGGTGTCATGAGGCTCAAGTGCGTCGCCAGGATCGCTACCGTGTATTTCCAGTCCCAGGAGACCTCCGTGGCAGAGGCAGAGGCCCGTCCCCCGCACACCATCGCCGAGGGGCGCCGCCACTTCCTCCTGGGTGAGACGCCCCGCCACACAACGCGTTTGGAAATACTGTAAACAGCATCCCGTATCACTCTCACCCATGCACTTTCCTACTCTTTTAAAGGTCGGCGCTCACAACCTGATTACTGAGGCCCGTGTTCAGAAACGCTTTGCTCTCTCACCATGACCATTTTCAAAGGCCAGAGAGATGATTGGTCAGGTTCTCAAGAGTACTTCTCCTGTTGATGTAAAAATCTTGTTAATCTGTCACCAAAATCGTAAGAAAAAAGACCATCCCTAAAACACGCATAGCTTCAACTAAAGCTTTTTAAATGTAATGGAGGTGCGGCGCAGAAGTGTTTCAGAATATGATCCTAAGTTTATTGAATTGACAGTATATCACCACATCACATAATAAACAGTATGCTGTTTCACAAAAATTATTCTTTCATTTAAGCCTTCAGGGAGTGCGGGAATTTACAGAACTGCCTTTGACACATTGTAAGAATGTCTTCTTTTCTATTGATTAATCTGACGTATTGTTGGTGAGCAACACCAATCTCACATCTTTGTCTCTACACGGCTGTCGTGTCTGAGGTGCCACGCAAATCTCCTAACCGCTGCATAACAGTCTTCAGTGGCAGACAGTTAAGGGGGTTTCCAAATTAAACGAAGTGACGATGCCTCAGTCCTCACGACTCCTTTGGGGCTCGTAATCTTAAACGTTAGAACCTTTAACTCGAATACATTGACCAAGCTCTGATTAAAGTTATTGAATTTTTCAAGAGTATATAATTCTGGTGATATTTAACGAAGATTCTACATCATAACATAACACATCGCCATGATAATCGTCTCATTATCTCCGTAACCTTTGAAACCAGTCACGAGCGAGTAAAGCGTTTAATGAGAACCTTTTATCATCACCTCCTTTCTTCACCTGCTTTGTTGTCCTCAGGATGCGGGCGACCTGCAGGAGGGGGAGGTCCGGATGTGCTCCTGTTGGGCTTGGCATTGAGTCTGGCTACCCTCCTCACCTGCGTGCTTCCGATTCCCCACCACTACCACCACCACAACAACAGCAACAGTCACCACACAGCTTCCTCTTCCTGCTCTTTGTAAACTGAACATATCTTGTAGTGTCGCTTGTATAAAAGTATATTAAGTCAAGAGAGAGAGAGAGAGAGAGAGAGAGAGAGACCTTCCATTAATTCTAACAAAGGACTGCATGAATGTGCCAAAGAATTATGGTACATTGTTTGTTTGTTTGTGTGTATGCTTGTGTATATAGCCTAAGATTTGAACCATTTCGAATGACTTCCAACACACACACACACACACACACACACACACACACACACACACGTACCTGGTTCTTCTGGATCTTCTAAGTTCAGGTAAGATAATATTTGTTTATTTTCGCAGATACAGAACATTGTATTGTGTTGTAGTGAGTTTATGGAGGTGTTTTTGTTGTTTTCTTTCTTCTTGTATTGCTTTTCGTTCTTGTACTTGCTCTTTTTTGTTGTTTTGTTCTTTTATTCTTGTCAGTTTTTTGTTATTATATTAGTTCTTATATGGATAGGTTTATTGACTACTAACAAAATACTAGATTATATATTATGATTACAGATAGTTCTATATACACCTATCATTACACATTACCCACTTGTACGTAGTCTAACAACACGTACGTTACTCCGAAGCAAACTCTCACAACTACAGAATTAATTAAATGACCAAAAATAACACGAACATTTACAAACAACATGCATTTACATAAAGGAGTAGCACGTTCCTAATGTTCTTCTACGTGTACCGGCGGCAGCATCCAGTGATCCTCTATACCTGGACGGCGCTTGGCATCAGAGCTCAGCAACACAACAAGTCAGCAAGTCATGAAGCCGACGCGAGCTGGGAGAGGATCGTGCAGCGAGCGAGAAACTGCTAAAGTATGTAACTCCAGCGTCAGTGAGCGAGTGGCGGAAAAAAAAAAAGGAAAAAAATATTCACACACTATGATTAAGAAATATTCACAAACGCTTCCCCGTGTAATCTCTGTTATTTTCAATGATTCTAGTGCAAATTACTGAGGTTAAAGTTGAGTGTATGCTTATTGTTATTATTGTTCCTTTTTTTTTTTTAAGTGATAGAAATTACTGGCTGTGTGGTGAAAGATGAAATTTGTAGTGTTTTTTCTTTGTTCATGGTTCCAGTGATAGTTTAACAAAGATTCCACGCAATCGAAGGAAAAAAAAAAACTCATGAGAGAACCTGACTAATTCTCTCCGTGGCCTTTGAAAACTGTCCTTATGTGAGCCTGAAGTGTTTGGAAATAAGTGGAAAGGTAAAGATATTTAGGTTACATTGGCTCTCACACTCTCACGCTCTCATTCACGTGATGGACTTAATGTGTGGGAATCCTGTGCTTCTTTAATTAAGTTATGATATTTGCAATGTGTGAATGGTAGAGAAAAAAAATAGATTAACGTATTGAGGCATGGAGTGAGTGACTTATAGAAAAGAGGAAAGGAAAGATGAGAGTTAAAAGTTATGTCGAAAAAGATAATAAAGGAAATTTGTGTTAAAGCGAATAAGAGCTTTAGAGTGTTTGGTAAAGGCAAGCAAGTAAGTGAATTTGTTGACTCTGGAACGCGAAAGAAAATGAAGCGGCTGAAAGAAAATGGAGTTTGTAAAAGGGAGACGAAACTAAAGACACGCAGCTGTGTCATTTGTACGTGAACTTGAGTAACTTTTTCTTATTTATCTAATTTTTGGGGTGAATCAATAGTGTTTTGCTTTGCTCACTCACACACACACACACACACACACACACACACACACACACACACACACACACACACATACGTACATACACAGCTGGCAAAACACAATCAGATCCGTTAGTTACGTGCAGCGCATCCCATCCGTGTGATATTATAGAAAAAAAAAAAAAAGTAAAGTTGTCAACTCGTCATGGGAGTTTTAAATTGTCCTGCACACACACACACACACACACACACACACACACACACGCACGGAGGTCATCATGTGTGTTGGGTGCGCTTAACTTTACCAAATTCTCTCTCTCTCTCTCTCTCTCTCTCTCTCTCTCTCTCTCTCTCTCTCTCTCTCTCTCTCAAGGGTAAAAAATGTGGCAACTGCTTTTAATTTGTGATATATATATATATATATATATATATATATATATATATATATATATATATATATATATATATATATATATATATAGAGAGAGAGAGAGAGAGAGAGAGAGAGAGAGAGAGAGAGAGAGAGAGAGAGAGAGAGAGAGAGAGAGAGAGAGAGAGAGAGAGAGAGATAATTAAGCATGACTCTCTCTCTCTCTCTCTCTCTCTCTCTCTCTCTCTCAACAGATATTCACGCTCGCCTCGCCTCGCCTCGCTTGCCTTTCGCTGTCACTTCAAACTCTCGTCAGGAAACGAGTCGCAAGGAAGGAGTCGAGTTTGCCACATTAGCACGCCTTCCCTGCCCTCGCTAGTCCCACCTGAGGGTAAAATATGCTTCAGTCTGCCCCTCAACCCTCGCCCCACGACCCACGACCCTTCAAGGACGAGTAATGAAGCGACGCACGAGAAAAGAAGGACCGTGGAAAGACCGTTCGCTCTAAAATGTTACGGACAAAAAAGTTTCTTTTCGTAAAGTTTCTCTTGGGTAGAAGTGGTAAACTGTAAACTGTTTGGAGTGATTTTTCTTTTTTTTTTTCTTTTTTGTTTTATATACAACTTGAGTGTTGAGAAATTATTGTGTATGTGTGTTATTATTTGGTGTTGTATGTTTGTGTGTTTGTTTTGTTGTATTTGGTTATTTTGAAGCCTACACACACACACACACACACATATATATGTATATATATATATATATATATATATATATATATATATATATATATATATATATATATATATATATATATATATATATATATATATATATATATATATATATATATATATATATATATATATATATAAAATCTTATTTTTTCTTTTTTTTTTATAATGCCTTCATACCCAAGGTGAAAAGTCTCGTACAATGGTGCTACTTTATCTCTTGTTTCTTTGAATTAAAAATTCTGTTTCATATCCGATTCAAAGTCATCATAAAAATTTCTTTCCATTGTTTCTAACACAGCGGATATTGAATCCTCTTCGTATATGTTTTTTTTTTTTTTTTTCTTTCGTCTGTTCTACACATTTCTCTTTATATTCTGAAATGGGACTGCTCGCTGTTTTATTTTTCAACAATATTCCTAATACAACGATTATATTGATTCAAACCTCTTCATATATTTCTTTAGCTTTACACATTTTTTTCTTTTTTTTTATCTT
>NC_087173.1:9607985-9610485 GCF_035594125.1 Scylla paramamosain
ATGGTGGTAATAATGATGAAATATGAGAAGGTATCTCCTCGTCTTCCTTTTTTGCAACCTCACATCATTCCCTCTGCCTCTTATCTGTAGCATATTATGTAGAGGTGGTACGTACGCGGGTACTAGGTTAGGTATAAGATATGATAGTAAAGATAGTAACCTCTGATCCACTTCTCTCTTATCTGTACCATGTTATTTATCTACAGGTGCGTGGCTAGGTTAGGTATATAATGTAATGGTAATGATGTAGCTATGTAGTGATGAGGTATATGGTATTACCTAACAGATAAAGTAGTAGTAAAATAGTAATAAAGTTGTGATGCAGTGATGTGGATAGTTTGTGTATATCAACCGCCTTTGAGTGAGTGAACCACTGCGCACCAATGACTAATGAAAGGCACACACAGGAGGGCAAGGTCATGGCAGCAGTGAATCCATTGATACTGACACACAGAGCCGCTTCATTAACTCCTTTGCTGCTCTTGCCCTTTGTTAACATTCAAGCACCGTAAACAAGAAACTATTTGCATTGACACGAAATGAGAAAATAGGTTACTTTTCTCTTTTCTAAGTTATGGAAGTATTCAGCAGCAGTACGGAAGTAAATGTCTAAAAAGTGTCTTGGCTACATAAATATCTAGACTACTACATGACTACATATTAAAGAAACTGTAGTAAAAGTAAATGTTTGAAAGTTTGAGCTACAAAATTATTGAGGTAATTGCAATACGTACAACCATCTACAAAATTTATAATAAGAAAAATCGTTTAATAATAAAAGGCGTTAACCCTTTCACTTTGATGCGCGAAAATTATCACCACGATATGCAATGTATGAAATCTTTATAAGCATCTGCAAGAAAGTTATCAGTGAAAAAGAATGGATTTTGTAATTCATACCCAGTTTAAAGATTGGATGATGCTGTAGAACAAGTAAAGATGTCTCAGTGATTGGTAATTAGGGAAAGGTGTACCAAGTGGCAATCAAAGGGTTAAAGGTCAGGAGCACGAAGGATACGTCAGATAGTTAACTCCATTTTAACATTTTACATTGCTTGAGTGAAGGTGACGACCCTCTCTGTGCTGCAGGCTGTGGTGTTCCGTCCAGGTTAACAGTGAGTCCTAACACTTTTACACTTTTTTACTATCTAGCATGTTCTTCAGTCACAACTAACCACTCTGAGACACATTTCTGCTCCACAGCCACCTCCAAGCATCATAATGGCGAGGAACTGCTTGATATGTTCTTTTACTTCCCGTCTTTTTTGTTCTTTCTCGATGCTTTCATTTCATTGTCTTTTCTACGTGTTTCAGGTTCTGTGTGACATCGCTTTTTTTTTTTTTTCTGGAGTTACTTCCATAAAACAAAGTAACACAGGATATGAAACGCGTAGCAGTTGTGAATGGCTACATATGACAGGAAAGGGTTATTCAGTGTGGTGCGAGCGCGGAAGAGTTAGTCAGTGGTCAGTCAGTGTGTTGTGAGCAAGGAAAGAGTCAGTCAGTCAGTGTGTTGTTGCGACCAGGGAAAGGGTTAGCCAGTGTGTTGCGAGCAGTGTTGCATGTTGGTATTGAGTTGAGTTGAGTTGCTAGTTGGGAGTGTTGCCTTTGAAATGCCACTCCCTGACGTGTCCCTTCTCACTGTTTAGGTCTTGTTTTCTTTTTTTTTTCTCTTTCCTTTTCTTATCTCTTATTATCCAAAAATTTATGCACTGCTCTCTTTGTTACCTCCCTATATTTATTTTCAAACATGTCCCTATAATTGTTCTCTTCTTCTCTATATGCCTGTTGGAGTCTCACATTTCTTACACTCCTTCTTCCGTCACGGTCCCTATAATGACTCCTCCTTCTCTATGTGGCTGTTGGAATCTTACACTTTTCCTTCCTCCGTCAGGGTCCCTGGTGGCGGTGGCGGCGCGACGCGGAGCAACAGCCCGCCTGCCTTGCGCCATTACCTCCGGCCATCCCTTCGAGCCCCCCCTGCTGGTGCTCTGGTACAGGGACGCCTCCGTCACCCCCGCCTACAGGTACGGCTGTGTTACCTTGACAAATAATTACGTAAGCTTTCTTTCCTTGTACACGTAAATACAGTCTTCCTTTTCTTGTACAAGTAAATACAGGTAATTAGATACTCCTCTCTCTCTGCTTGTACAGGTAAATACAGGTAATTAGGTACGCGTCTCTCTCTCTCTTTGTACAGTTAAATACAGGTAATTACATACGCCTCTCCTTGTACAGATATAGAGATAATCCTTGTACAGTTAAACAGAGGTAATTGCGTAGTTCTCTCTTTCCTTGTACAGATAAATACAGGTAATTACATAGTGTTCTTCTCATTGTACAGGTAAATACAGGTAATAACATGCCTCTCCTTTCTTGTACAGGTAAATGTAGTGTTTCTCTCTTTGTACAGGTAAATAGGGGTAATTACATAGTTCTCTTCTGTCCTTGTACAGGTAAGTACAGGTAATTACATACTCCTCTCTTTGTACAGGTAACT